>NW_027440423.1:711417-818367 GCF_031893055.1 Leptodactylus fuscus
CACGAGAGCAACTGGCGGCGTCTCCGAACATTTAGTCGCCTAATATACCGCACTCGCATTGTATTAACTCCGCGATTCACCTTCAGGGGGGGCAACTGGTTCTTACTGGGGAGATCCAGCCGCTGTATAGAGACCTAGAGAGCTCTCCTCCAAAAGGGAGAACGTGTCCGGAGACATCACATAACATGGAGGATACGGCTGGTGATTTATATCCTACTGTCCCATGGGTTAATGGTCTCGTCCTCCCGGACCCCAATGCCCCCCGGTCAAGGCCCAAGAAGCGGACACAGCCATAGAAGCCTCTCCTTCTACCTCCATCGCCTCCTACAGAATATTATTAGATGGCATTTACTCTTCATCCCAAAAATAACAAATAGTGTAATGGAGCCAAGGGTTGGGGGTTGGTTTATAGGATGGGGAGAAGGTCAGTGGTGGACAAAGGGCCATAACCCCCCGATAATAGAAAACTCTGCAAACAAACCAAAGACGGAAAGCGGATACTGGATAGTGGAAATGGTATATTCCTGGTATTACCCCAAAAAATAAGGACGTCATATTAACCAATGTATACATAATATAACATGGGACACAGCGGACCGTATATAAGAGAGCCTATACTGACCGGATGTCTCTACACGCCGACATCACAGGAAACGTACGATAGTGCCTATAAAGCCGAAGTGCAGAGGGAATCAGGAAGAGGAGGCCATGGGGGCCAGAAGGAAGGTGATGGGGGCCAGTAGGGAGGCGATGGGGGCCAGTAGGGGGTTAGTGGAGGCCAGAAGGAAGGCAATGGGGGCCAGTAGGGAGGCGATGGGGGCCAGAAGGAAGGTGGTGGGGGCTGGTAGGGAGGCGATGGGGGCCAGAAGGAAGGTGGTGGGGGCTGGTAGGGAGGCGATGGGGGCCAGAAGAAAGGTGGTGGGGGCTCATAGGGAGGCCATGGAGAATAGAAGGGAGACGTGAAGGCCCAAAGACCAGAAGGAAGGTGATGGGGGCCGGTAGGGGGGTTAATGGAGGCCAGAAGGGAGGTGATGGGGGCTGGTAGGGAAGCAGTGGGGGCCAGAAGGAAGGCAATGGGGGCTGGTAGGGAAGCAGTGGGGGCCAGAAGGAAGGCAATGGAGGCCAGTAGAGAGGCTGTGGGGGCCAGAAGGAAGGCGATGGGGGCCGGTAGGGAGGCAGTGGGGGCCAGAAGGGACGTGGTGGAGGATAAAAAGGAGGTAGTGGAGGCCAAAAGGAAAGCGATGGGGGCCAGTAGGGAGGCAGTGGAGGCCAGAAGGAAGGTGATGGGGGCCGGTAGGGAGGCGATGGGGCCGGTAGGGAGGCCGTGGAGGCCAGAAGGAAGGTGATGGGGGCCGGTAGGGAGGCAGTGGGGGCCAGAATGAAGAAAATGGGGGCCGGTAGAGAGGCAGTGGGGGCCAGAAGGGAGGTGGTGGAGGATAGAAAGGAGTCAGTGGAGGCCAGAAGGAAATCGATGGGGGCTGGTAGGGAGGCAGTGGGGGCCCAGAAGGGAGGTGGCGGAGGATAGAAGGGAGGTGCTGGGGGCCAGTAGGGAGGCCATGGAGGATAGAAGGGAGACGGTGAAGGCCCAAAGACCAGAAGGAAGGCAATGGGGGCCGGTAGGGAGGCAGTGGGGGGCCAGAAGGGAGGTGGTGGAGGATAGAAGGGAGGTGGTGGGGGCCGGTAGGGAGGCCATGGAGGATAGAAGGGAAACGGTGAAGGCCTAAAGACCAGAAGGAAGGCGGAGGGGGCCAGAAGGGAGGCCGTGGAGGATAACTGGAGATGGTGAAGGCCCAAAGACCAGAAGGAAGGCAGAGGGGGCCAGAAGGGAGGCCGTGGAGGATAGAAGGGAGACGTGAAGGCCCAAAGACCAGAAGGAAGGTGGAGGGGGTCGGTAGGGAGGCAGTGGGGGCCAGAAGGGAGGTGGTGGAAGATAGAAGGGAGATGGTGGGGGCCGGTAGGGGGGCAGTGGAGGCCAGAAGGGAGGTGGTGGAGGATAGAAGGGAGATAGTGAAGGCCCAAAGACCAGAAGGAAGGCGGAGGGGGTCGGTAGGGAGGCAGTGGGGGCCAGAAGGGAGGTGGTGGAAGATAGAAGGGAGATGGTGGGGGCTGGTAGGGGGGCAGTGGAGGCCAGAAGGGAGGTGGTGGAGGATAGAAGGGAGATAGTGAAGGCCCAAAGACCAGAAGGAAGGCAGAGGGGGCCAGAAGGGAGGCCGTGGAGGATAGAAGGGAGGCCGTGGAGGACCACTGGAGATGGGTTTAAGCCTTTTTATTTTTTATGCCATTTGCAGAACCCAATATTGTTGGAAACCCCTTAAGGCCGAGGCCACACGTTGCAGAAATGCAGCTTTTTTTGTTGCAGGTTTTGCTGCAGAATTTTGAGTCAAAGCCAAGAACGGCTACAAAAGGGATGAGAAATATCTAAGAAGTTCTTCCAGTTCCCCTCTTCTCCCTTCTGCTCTATCCACTTCTGGCTTTGGCTCACAAAAAGGCAGGAAAAACTGCCCCAAACAAAGCTGCGTTTCAACAACGTGGGGCCTGAGCCTTAAACTGAACTTCTGCAATTGGTGAAACTGCTGCTGCGTCGTATCTGATCACAGAAGAGCAATGAAATGTTCTTGTTGTCTTCTGTGCTCGGATACGACGCAGCAGCAGGTTAGCCAATGGCCGACGTCCAGGTTATCTCTGCTCCGTCTTTATGGCCCATCATAGTGCGGTTGGAGATGTTGGAGCCGGGCTCAGAGCATTGCGGTGACATCTTGTGATAATCTGTGGCCTGGAAGAAGATGACGGATCCTTGGACCGGCCCCTGCGTGTACAGCTAGACGATGGAGTGAAGGATCTTCTGGACCTGACCGGGATCTCCATGGATCTCATATTAGGATCCTGCATTCTATTGGTTTCCGTCTCCTTCACCTTCGGAGCGCTCTGGGTAGGTCTGAGAGGTTTATTAGCATGGGGCGAGTCGGCGGCCTTTGAGCCGTGTTCACAAGCCCCGGAGGCCGAGCAGCTAATCAATGTTTCACAGTTTGCGCCTCGGCTGCTGTCGGGAGCTTGTTAGGATTCGGTTCTGGTTCAGGGGATCAGATTTGTGGGATCAGACAAACAGCTCAGCGCAGGAGCTTGTAAAATCATGAAGCTGCAAATTAAATATGCAAGGACAGGGTCACGTTTTGTGCAGATGCCATCTCAGTGGAGAAGCAGAGGCAAAAAAAAAAAATCACATTTCGGAAAACTTGGTTGTCTTGCAATGTCTTTGTATTGGAGGTTTATTTAATAACATGGCGCGTTTCATGGGATTATTGGAGCTCCAGCCTGGGTGATGGATTCGTGGAGTCCAGGGAACTGCTTTGTATCCAGACACGTTTGTTACTAATTTTCCAAAAATCTCAGGTTCAGACACATCCGGGATTTTTGGGGTCACCCTCAATGAGTTATTCTTATACTTTGGGGTCACGGACTATAATATTCAGAGGCCTTGGGGAGGAGCCAAATATTCTGTAATACTCATCTATCCTCTCCGGGGCTCTGAGGGAGCGCTCAGTCCTGCCTCGCACCGTCCTCCTGGGTGATGTCACTGGTTCCAGAGGACTACCGTGGTCTGTGACTGGGCTTCTGGAGTCACGTGGGGTAGGCCAACACCATGACGTCCAATTGCTGACCTCCATGGTCCCCCAGCACCAATGATGTTACCAAATCAGAAGATGAAGCAGGAGAGGAGCCCCCAGAAGGTGAGGCTTTACCACAGCCCCCGGCCCCCATTTATTATACGGTGAAGTCTGAAGAACATCTGATTACTCCAATCTTCCATTCCCTCCCCAAGATCCATAAATATCTCTTCCCACCACCAACGAGACTTGTCATGGCAGGAATTGGGCCTTTGGGATAGATTTTCAACTAGAACCATTAGGTTAAGCTTTACCAGACTACGCGAGGGACCCCAAACATGTCAGTGCTATTATACAGAGGGTTGGCCTAAATACTGTTATACAAGGCCACAATAAAAGCAATTGGCTGATAACTGCGAGCGGTAGAGAGAGCCATCCCCAACTAGCCAAGACCGAGCCCACCGCAAGGACAGATGGACTTGTGCCGGATCAGACAAATCAGATAAATCTACCAATAATAAATGCACCGCCCCCGAAACCAACACAAATACCAATACAAAGCGGTGAGATGCAGAAGAGAAGACGCACCAGCGGGAGAGGAGGTGATAGACAGAAAAAGGAGACAAAAACAATATCTGGGGAACAAGCCAACCAGGAATGTCACTGCAAAATCAGCGAGCCAGAGGTCAGAGGTCAGCAATGAAACAGGGGCAAAAAGACAAGGTGGGGAGCCAAACTAGGACACAAACTACATTAGATGGCTCCTGTATCAGGAGGGAGGGCTTTTATATTCACCTCCTGGACCCAAGAAACCTCTGAAGTGCAAAAGCTTCCCAGGTTGGGGCCCTGACATGTTACCACCAAGTGCAACGGCTCCGTCACCCCTCACAGGACATAACATATCTACAGTACGAGAACCGGCTAGAATCAGAAGGAATTGTTCATATAGAAGGTGCGAAGAAGAAGAAGAAATGATAAAGACTCGTCCTGTTACATTGTAGAGGATTCCCCGAAGGACAAAAAACATCCCGTCTAGATGAGGAGACACGGAGGCGAGGAAGAACAGCAAGAATGGAAGCCAGAAGTCTAATAGGGGAGGTTCTTTATCCGCCATCCGCACAATCTTGCGGTGAAATCTCTGGTCAATGTTTCTTTTGCGTCCACATCTCGGGAGGTTAGCCACAGGGCCATGGGCTTTACACTTCTTACTGACACTGCGCACGGTAGACACAGGAACATTCAGGGCTTTGGAGATGGACTTGTAGCCTTGAGATTGCTCAGGCTTCCTCACAATTTTGCTTCTCAAGTCCTCAGACAGTTCTTTGGTCTTCTTTCTTTTCTCCATGCTCAATGTGGTCACACAAGGACACAGGACAGAGGTGGAGTCAACTTTAATCCATTTCACCTGGCTGCAAGTGTGATTTAGTTATTGCCACCACCTGTTAGGTGCCTCAGGTAAGTAACAGGTGCTGTTAATTACACAAATTAATGAAGCAATACATGATTTTTCATACAGTGCCAATACTTTTGTCCTTCCCCTTTTTTATGTTTGGTGTGGAATTATATCCAATTTGGCTTTTTGACAATTCTTTTTGTGGTTTTCCATTGAAGACAAATTAAACGAAGAAAATACCAAAGAGTTTGTGACTGTAATCATTATCTGGAAGAACACGAGGATTATCTGACAGAATTGCAGGGGGGGCAATACTTTTGGCCAACACTGTATATCTATCTATCTGAGCAACAAGACCTCTCTCGTGGTGTTACTCTCTGAGCCTCTCCATGACCCCAAACCATCATGTCCACCAGACGTTCCATCACCATCCTCTACCTTCGCCCAGATGTGTCATCCCAAAAGGTTCCAGCCACCAACCAATGTCCCATCAGCCGGAGAACCTGAGATGAGAACACTAACAAAATGAGATTGTAAGAAGTGGACAATTCCTTAAATTGATATCAAAAGGTCAGACCTGAGGAGAAGTTCATCGACTAACAATGGAAAGCCAAGTGTGCAGAGTTATTGGGAAGTCGGACAAAGACCCTTTGGGGGAAAATCGCTTCTTAAGTTACAATGACCCGATATAACGATTGTATCCTCAATGACAATAAGGAGAAAAAAGTGATTGAGAAAGAGATGTGCGAGGACGTGTGTGAGGTGTAGTGAGGCTGTGTGCAAGGTCGTGTCTAGGACGTGTGCAAGGCCACGTTGAGGTTGTGTGTGTGAGGCCACGTACGAGGCCATGGTGAGGTTGTGTGCTAGGACGTGTGCGAGGCCATGGTGCGGTCATGTCTAGGACGTGTGTGAGGCCACGGTGAGGTTGTGTGTGAGGCCATGTGCGAGGTTGTGATGAGGTCATGTGTGAGGCCACGTGCGAGGCCGTGGTGAGGTCATGTGTGAGGCCACGTGTGAGGGTGTGGTGAGGTCATGTGTGAGGCTGTGGTGAGGTCATGTGTTAGGATGTGTGTAAGGCCACGGTGAGGTTGTGTGTGAGGCCATGTGCGAGGCCGTGGTGAGGTCGTGTGCTAGGACGTGTGCGAGGCCACGGTGAGGTCGTGTGCTAGGACGTGTGCGAGGCCGTGGTGAGGTCATGTCTAGGACGTGTGCGAGGCCATGGTGAGGTTGTGTGCTAGGCCGTGTGTGAGGCTGTAGTGAGGCTGTGTACGAGGTTGTGTGCTAGGACGTGTGCGAGACCGTGGTGAGGTCGTGTCCTAGGACGTGTGCGAGGCCGCAGTGAGGTCGTGTCTAGGATGTGTGCGAGGCCATGGTGAGGTCGTGTCCTAGGACGTGTGCAAGGCCGCAGTGGGGTCGTGTCTAGGACGTGTGCGAGGCCATGGTGAGGTCGTGTCCTAGGACGTGTGTGAGGCTGTGTCTAGGACGTGTGCGAGGCCGCAGTGGGGTCGTGTCTAGGACGTGTGCGAGGCCATGGTGAGGTTGTGTGTGAGGCCACGTACGAGGCCGCAGTGGGGTCGTGTCTAGGACGTGTGCGAGGCCATGGTGAGGTCGTGTCCTAGGACGTGTGCAAGGCCGCAGTGGGGTCGTGTCTAGGACGTGTGCGAGGCCATGGTGAGGTTGTGTGTGAGGCCACGTACGAGGCCGCAGTGGGGTTGTGTGCTAGGACGGGTGCGAGACCTTCCTTTTAGTCTCTGACAATTTCCTCCTAATTTCTTTCCTCTGTTAAGCGACAATTTCCCATTTTTCTCGGTTTATGAATATTTATGGCAGAATATTAGGAATGTCCACATGTGAGATGACTCTGCCGTTGCGTGATCGGGGCTGCGAGGCCGCACAGAGTCATTTTTCTCCTTGGTTTTAGATCCTGAGTGTGGCGGACATGGAGCTGAGAGAGACTTGCCGCTAATCTCCTGCACACGCGACGCCGCGCTCCAGACTCAGGTGCGATGTGAATTTAAAGCCGGAATCTGCCCAAACAAAGAAGATTAAATGCACCTGAGTCTCGGCTGCCGGAACGTAGCGCTGGAGGGAAGTAAATTAATCAAGTGTGACGAGCTTATCAGACGCTGTCAATTACTCAGCGTATCTCTATTAGGACTCAGCCCGGCACCGCCGATTGCACTTGGCTTGTGAAGCACCGGCGCGGACGAGGATGGGACAATAGATCTGCCATCTCTGACTCCGCGTCTTCGCTCACTTCTCATCTTCCTTTATTACATTAGTAACAATCTTATCGTTGCGAGGACTTTTGATGGCGCAGAGTAAGGAATCCGCCCCCATCTATTAATTCATTCGCAGAGGGAGCGACCGTTCCGACAGACAAGGACGAAAGACTTGGTCTATCCGGAATGTTTCATGTACAAAAGGCCGAAGAATCCACAAAGTCTGTAATATAAGGGATTGCTCCAATGTGGGCAGCGGCGCCCCCTCTGGTCGGGACGCAGAAGAAGCCGACTAAGGCCGTATTCACATCTGTCCCAATCTGGCTGCAGCGATCAGCGGCCGCCCCTGTGTGCACGCTCCCATAGAGGCGACTGTCACTCATTGCACCCAATAGTCCACAGCAAGCACAGAAATGACTCTATAAATGACCAATGATTCAGACTCTTCTCCTTTCTGACAGTGTCTCCTCAGCGCCTCTGCTCTATCCCGAGCTGTCTGCAGGATCTCACAGATCTCCCAATCCCACCACAGCATCCACATTAGACGCAGGTCAGGACTAAGTCATTCCAAAGCCTTAAAGGGGTTTCCTAATCTTATAAAGGGATCTAGAGGATGAAGGGGCTGCAGCAATAGTGGAGCACCAAGTAGGTCCTGCAAAGAAGCGCCCCCTCCAGGCCGTGCCTGCATTCACCCCAATGGGGCTACACCACAGGATCCTGCATAGTGAGTGTCCAGGGGCTGCAGCAATAGCGGAGCACTAAGTAGGCCCTGCACAGAAGCGCCCCCTCCAGGCCGTGCCTGCATTCACCCCAATGGGGCTACACCACAGGATCCTGCATAGTGAGTGTCCAGGGGCTGCAGCAATAGTGGAGCACCAAGTAGGTCCTGCAAAGAAGCGCCCCCTCCAGGCCGTGCCTGCATTCACCCCAATGGGGCTACACCACAGGATCCTGCATAGTGAGTGTCCAGGGGCTGCAGCAATAGCGGAGCACTAAGTAGGCCCTGCACAGAAGCGCCCCCTCCAGGCCGTGCCTGCATTCACCCCAATGGGGCTACACCACAGGATCCTGCATAGTGAGTGTCCAGGGGCTGCAGCAATAGCGGAGCACTAAGTAGGCCCTGCACAGAAGCGCCCCCTCCAGGCCGTGCCTGCATTCACCCCAATGGGGCTACACCACAGGATCCTGCATAGTGAGTGTCCAGGGGCTGCAGCAATAGCAGAGCACTAAGTAGGCCCTGCACAGAAGCGCCCCCTTCAGGCTGTGCCCACATTCACCCCAATGGGGCTACACCACAGGATCCTGCATAGTGAGTGTCCAGGGGCTGCAGCAATAGCGGAGCACTAAGTAGGCCCTGCACAGAAGCGCCCCCTCCAGGCCGTGCCTGCATTCACCCCAATGGGGCTACACCACAGGATCCTGCATAGTGAGTGTCCAGGGGCTGCAGCAATAGCGGAGCACTAAGTAGGCCCTGCACAGAAGCGCCCCCTCCAGGCCGTGCCTGCATTCACCCCAATGGGGCTACACCACAGGATCCTGCATAGTGAGTGTCCAGGGGCTGCAGCAATAGCGGAGCACTAAGTAGGCCCTGCACAGAAGCGCCCCCTCCAGGCCGTGCCTGCATTCACCCCAATGGGGCTACACCACAGGATCCTGCATAGTGAGTGTCCAGGGGCTGCAGCAATAGCGGAGCACTAAGTAGGCCCTGCACAGAAGCGCCCCCTCCAGGCCGTGCCTGCATTCACCCCAATGGGGCTACACCACAGGATCCTGCATAGTGAGTGTCCAGGGGCTGCAGCAATAGCGGAGCACTAAGTAGGCCCTGCACAGAAGCGCCCCCTCCAGGCCATCCCTGCATTCACCCCAATGGGGCTACACCACAGGATCCTGCATAGTGAGTGTCCAGGGTATAACAATGAAGGGGTTCAGTGAGTTCTCAATATCATTGTGGGTCCTGGAGTTTGGACGCCACCAACCTCATCCTTCAGATTGGCCATCACCTTTTCTAGTTGGGGACACCCTGATAGTCCTTGTATGGCGACTCTTACACAGCAATGGCTTCCATCTCAGCACTACAGTCAGGGTGGGGGTCTGTGAGGTGTCGTTGCCCGAGGATCAGGCCCGGCAGGTTGGCAGGTCTTTGAGCCTCCGTGGAGTAGCGGCCGCGCCCTTCTATTATTTGGCAGGTCCCTCTGACTATAGAGACAGTGTGGAGATACAGCCATTGCTCGGAGGAGCCTTAGACACCGCTCGCCCGCCCTGATTGAGACATCAAAGACTTCACAAACTTTATGGACTTTCCTTTTTTTAGTAAAATATTCTCTAGTCGCCTCTGATGTAGAAGTTATTTATAGGTAGGGAAGTCTCTATGAGAGGACCACAGATACAGGATAGAGGATAGCGTCAGGATTAGTGGGGTCCGACCACCAGGACCCCAACAAACCCAAAGAATCAGTTGTGTAATATATATATATATACAGTACAGACTAATAGTTTGGCCGCACCTTCTCACTCGCAGAGTTTTCTGTATTTCCATGACTATGACACTTGTAGATGACACTGAGGTCAGACATGTGGGATTATAGACTTACCAAACAGTGGGACACCACTGACAATCTGTCTTCTATTCTCGCTTCTTCCTTTTGCTTTGATTCCTGCTTTGCACACTCTTGGCATTCTCTTGATGAGCTCCATGAGGTAGTCACCGGGAATGGTCTTCCAACAGTCTTGAAGGAGTTCCCAGAGACGCTTAGCACTTGTTGGCCCTTTTGCCTTCACTCTGCGCTTCAGCTCACCCCAAACCATCTGGATTGGGTTCAGGTCTGGTGACTGTGGAGGCCGGGTCATCTGGTGTAGCCCCCCATCACTCTCCTTCTTGGTCACACCCTGAAGGTGTTTGGGGTCATTGTTCGGATGGAATAGCATGCCGCGGTAGCCATGCTGGTCCAGGATAAATCCCCAACAGTATCACCAGCTTGCCCCCCCCACCCCCCACACACCATCACACCTCCTCCTCCATGCTTCACGGTGGGAACCAGCCATGTAGAGTCCATCTGGTCCCCAAAGACGCGCTGGTTGGAACCAAAGATCTCCAATTTGGACTCCTCAGTCCTTGGCACAGATTCCCACTGGTCTATTGTCCATTCCTTGTGGTCTCTTCTGCTTGTTGCCGGTCCTTAGCAGTGGTTTTCTAGCAGCTATTTTACCATGAAGGCGGCGGCTGCACAAAGTCTCCTCTTACCAGTTGTTGTAGAGATGTGTCTGCTGCTAGACCTCTGTGTGGCATTGCCTGCTCTCTAATCTGAGCTGCTGCTAACCTGCGATTTCTGAGGCTGGTGACTCCGATGAACTTACCCTCCGCAGCAGAGGTGACTCTTGGTCTTCCTTTCCTCATGTCAGCCAGTTTCTTTGCAGCGCTTGATGGTTTTTGCACTCGGGGACACTTTCAAAGTTTTCCCAATTTTTCGAACTGACTGACCTTCCTTTCTTACAGTAATGATGGCCACTCGTTTTTCTTACCATAATACAAATTCTACCAGTCTATTCAGTGGGACTATCAGCTGTGTGTCCTGTACCTGACTTCTGCACAACACAACTGATGGTCCCAACCCCATTTATAAGGCAAGAAATCCCACTTATTATAATAATATAATAATAATAATAATACAACATGTTATTTCTATAGCGCCAACATATTCCGCAGCGCTGTACAATGTGTAGGGTTCAAATACAGACAGAAAGACATTACACAGAACGTCATTTCACACAATGGGACTGAGGGCCCTGCTCACAAGAGCTTACAATCTATGAGGTAGAGGGGGTGACACAAGAGGTGACCTGCGACGTGAGAACCATTCCTGGTGACTACCTCATGGAGCTCATCAAGAGAATGCCAAGAGTGTGCAAAGCAGGAATCAGAGCAAAAGGAAGAAGCGAGAATATTAGACAGATTGTCAGCGGTGTCACACTGTTTGGTAAGTCTATAATCCCACATGTCTGACCTCAGTGTCATCTAGAATTGTCAGAGTCACGGAAATACAGAAAACTCTGCGAGTGAGAAGGTGCGGCCAAACTAGTAGTCTGTACTGTATATATATATACACACACACACCACACTACTTTTCGTGCTCTATGTAATACTATGGATAAGGGGTCACAGACTATGATGTCGGCAGGACACCTCGGAGCGCGGGCGGGCGGCGGGCGGGGAATCCTCCGTGTGCTGTCAGAGATTCCCCAGCGACCTGCTGTATTATGTCAGATTAGGAGGGGATTGTGTGATTGGAGTGTCCTGCAGATTTCGGCTCCGCACTTACTCACTGACTTTGGTCCCAATTTTGCTTTAGTGGCCAAACCAATATGAGATAATCCGGAGGGTTCGCCGAACGAAAGAGAGAACGGAGAGTAATAAGACTCCTCCAGCATCGCTGCCAAGTAACCAGGGACGTGCAACCTCCGTCCTGAGTGTGCCAAGTAATACCGCTATATACAGTATAGTGCACCAGGGTCATAATAATAGCGTCATATAGCGCAACCAAATAATACTGTCCTCTCATACAGGGTCATACAGTCCTATGAAAAAGTTTGGGCACCCCTATTAATCTTAATCATTTTTAGTTCTAAATATTTTGGTGTTTGCAGCAGCCATTTCAGTTTGATATATCTAATAACTGATGGACACAGTAATATTTCAGGATTGAAATGAGGTTTATTGTACTAACAGAAAATGTGCAATATGCATTAAACCAAAATTTGACCGGTGCAAAAGTATGGGCACCTCAACAGAAAAGTGACATTAATATTTAGTAGCTCCTCCTTTTGCAAAGATAACAGCCTCTAGTCGCTTCCTGTAGCTTTTAATCAGTTCCTGGATCCTGGATGAAGGGATTTTGGACAAACAATTCAAGTTCAGTTAAGTTAGATGGTCGCCGAGCATGGACAGCCCGCTTCCAATCATCCCACAGATGTTCAATGATATTCAGGTCTGGGGACTGGGATGGCCATTCCAGAACATTGTAATTGTTCCTCTGCATGAATGCCTGAGGATTTGGAGCGGTGTTTTGGATTATTGTCTTGCTGAAATATCCATCCCCGGCGTAACTTCAACTTCGTCACTGATTCTGGAACATTATTCTCAAGAATCTGCTGATACTGAGTGGAATCCATGCGACCCTCAACTTTAACAAGATTCCCGATGCCGGCATTGGCCACACAGCCCCAAAGCATGATGGAACCTCCACCAAATTTTACAGTGGGTAGCAAGTGGTTTTCTTGGAATGCTGATTTTTTTGGACGCCATGCATAACGCCTTTTTGTATGACCAAACAACTCAATCTTTCTTTCATCAGTCCACAGGACCTTCATCCAGAATGAAGTTGGCTTCTCCAAATGTGCTTTTTCATACCTCAGGCAACTCTATTTGTGGCGTACATGCAGAAACGGCTTCTTTCTCATCACTCTCCCATACAGCTTCTCCTTGTGCAAAGTGCGCTGTATAGTTGACCGATGCACAGTGACACCATCTGCAGCAAGATGATGCTGCAGCTCTTTGGAGGTGTCTGTGGATTGTCCTTGACTGTTCTCACCATTCTTCTTCTCTGCCTTTCTGATATTTTTCTTGGCCTGCCACTTCTGGGCTTAACAAGAACTGTCCCTGTGCTCTTCCATCTCCTTACTATGTTCCTCACAGTGGAAACTGACAGGTTAAATCTCTGAGACAACGTTTTGTATCCTTCCCCTGAACAACTATGTTGGACAATCTTTGTTTTCAGATCATTTGAGAGCGGGCTGTCCATGCTCGGCGACCATCAAACTTAACTGAACTTGAATTGTTTTGAAAAGAGGAATGGTCCAAAATACCTTCATCCAGGATCCAGGAACTGATTAAAAGCTACAGGAAGCGACTAGAGGCTGTTATCTCTGCAAAAGGAGGAGCTACTAAATATTAATGTCACTTTTCTGTTGAGGTGCCCATACTTTTGCACCGGTCAAATTTTGGTTTAATGCATATTGCACATTTTCTGTTAGTACAATAAACCTCATTTCAATCCTGAAATATTACTGTGTCCATCAGTTATTAGATATATCAAACTGAAATGGCTGCTGCAAACACCAAAATATTTAGAACTAAAAATGATTAAGATTAATAGGGGTGCCCAAACTTTTTCATAGGACTGTAAGTGCAACCAAACCGCTGCTGTGTTTCTATACCATCATATAGGTTCATCATACAGTTCTTTCTATCCTCATAGAGTTAGTATAATACTGTCTTATAATACCGCCAGATACTGCTGTGCTCTCATGTAGTGACAGCTTATAGTGTTCCCTCCCATAGAGTCCTAATAATACCGTCATAGAGTGGCACATGGTGTTAGACAGTGGAGGAGGAGTGTAGGGGGAGCTTCTCCTTATGATATGGGAGTCCTATAGGTTGGCCTGGTTTTATTGTGGCGCCCTGATGGAGCCCGGACACTCGGACATGTCACAGCGCCCCCCGCAGGCAAGATCTGGAGGATGAACTTTTTAAAAGTCTTGCTAAGGCTGGTAACACGCACTTTGGCACTTGGCTGTTTGCACCCAGAAATATATAATTTTTACATGTTGTGACTGCTCCGCCCACTTTATGGAAAAGTGGGCGGAGCAAGTCAGTGAACAAGTAACACTGGAGTTCTATAGGCCAATCTGGCCCATAAGTGAGGCGTGACCCAGTCATGTATGTCACACGGGTGTCCTAGCTGTTTCTCTGCTAGTAGTCACATTATGGCTGCAGCACATCTCACATTTGTCCCTCAGGCTGTGACTGTGCAATAAGAAGTACTCCGACCCCCCAGGTCCATGAGGACTACTATGGTGTGATTACATGTAATTCTGCCAGAAGTGACTGTATAATAAGAAGTACTCCGACCCCCCAGGTCCATGAGGACTACTCTGGTGTGATTACATGTAATTCTGCCAGAAGTGACTGTACAATAAGAGCCCAAGTGACCGTCACATAGTGCACTCAGGAACACGGATATATAAGGCAGATACGTGACAGTATACACGCCATCATAGCCTCTGCTATACAGGCACAACATAGGAAGAGTAATCCGGGCATAGTATCCCATCTGTAACCGCACAAGCCGGCGGAGCGGACACAAGGACACGGTGAGAGGGGCAGAATGTTCAGGCCTTTGTACAGAGCAATGTGTGTGAGGAGACTCAGCCCCTCCCCCCTCCAGTCACCCCTCCCCCTTATACTCACTGTCATCTAGCCTTACAATAGAGAGTGTAGGTGATCTATAGGGGAGGGTCCTGGTGTGTATATAGGTGTCACGGCCGGGTCCTGCTGCTGTCTATGGAGGGCAATGGATGCAAATTGGAAAAGACACAAAAAACTATTACAGAAATGATTCAATGTAAAATATCCAAGTAGACCCCCCCCCCCTCCCCAACTATATCAAGTCACCTATAGTACTGGTTATCTGTAATGGGGATGTAGACCCCCCCCCCCATCTATGAGAAGTCACCTATAGAATCTCCCCTTTACTCTCCACCACGGCATATTGTCCCCTTATTGGCCTCCACACTGTGGCCCCAATAAGATATTTCCCCCCTATATTTAGTACATTGCTATATTATATGCCCTTTATGGCCCCTGCACAGTATATTGCCCCTTTTTATGCCCCTGCACAGTATATTACCCCACGTTATTCCCTCACATGGTCATTGCCCCTTATCTGACCCCCAGATGGTCCATTGCCCCTTGCAGACAGCGCCCTGTTAGATACTGACTCGCCCCCTTCCTGGCTCCTTTTCCGGAGTGTCTCCCCTTCGGCCTGTAAGGGGCGCCGTGCACTACGAATGCCAGGCAGTGCCAGGACGTGACATCTGGATCTTGTTCATCGTCTGCTCACCCTGGAGGTCGAAGTGGCGCGGCCAGGACGGGAGTCAGGACGGGCGATGGAAAGGAAAATCGCGTCCGCTACCGGTGTCAGTGATATAATAGGTGGCGGGAAATGTAGAAACTCTAGGGCATATCACAACGCAGCGCTGTGGCCCCCGATCTCTGGGATGGGATTTCCAGTGAAGCCCCGGTTTGTAGTACTCGGCTAAGGGAGACCATTATGGCCCCATCACACCAGTAGCGCCCCCTATGGTTGTGCCCCTGTCCGTTGCGTTCTCTAGTCGTAGCGCCCCCTATGGTTGTGCCCCTGTCCGTTGCGTTCTCTAGTAGTAGCGCCCCCTATGGTTGTGGCCCTGTCCGTTGCGTTCTCTAGTAGTAGCGCCGCCTATGGTTGTGCTGCTGTCTGTTGCGTTCTCTAGTAGTAGCGCCCCCTATGGTTGTGCCGCTGTCCGTTGCGTTCTCTAGTAGTAGCGCCCCCTATGGTTGTGCCCCTGTCCGTTGCGTTCTCTAGTAGTAGCGCCCCCTATGGTTGTGCCCCTGTCCGTTGCGTTCTCTAGTAGTAGCGCCCCCTATGGTTGTGCCCCTGTCCGTTGCGTTCTCTAGTAGTAGCGCCCCCTATGGTTGTGGCCCTGTCCGTTGCGTTCTCTAGTCGTAGCGCCCCCTATGGTTGTGCCCCTGTCCGTTGCGTTCTCTAGTAGTAGCGCCCCCTATGGTTGTGCCGCTGTCCGTTGCGTTCTCTAGTAGTAGCGCCCCCTATGGTTGTGGCCCTGTCCGTTGCGTTCTCTAGTAGTAGCGCCCCCTATGGTTGTGCCCCTGTCCGTTGCGTTCTCTAGTAGTAGCGCCCCCTATGGTTGTGCCGCTGTCCGTTGCGTTCTCTAGTAGTAGCGCCCCCTATGGTTGTGCCGCTGTCCGTTGCGTTCTCTAGTAGTAGCGCCCCCTATGGTTGTGCCCCTGTCCGTTGCGTTCTCTAGTAGTAGCGCCCCCTATGGTTGTGCCCCTGTCCGTTGCGTTCTCTAGTAGTAGCGCCCCCTATGGTTGTGCCCCTGTCCGTTGCGTTCTCTAGTAGTAGCGCCCCCTATGGTTGTGCCCCTGTCCGTTGCGTTCTCTAGTAGTAGCGCCCCCTATGGCTGTGCCCCTGTCCGTTGCGTTCTCTAGTAGTAGCGCCCCCTATGGTTGTGCCGCTGTCCGTTGCGTTCTCTAGTAGTAGCGCCCCCTATGGTTGTGCCGCTGTCCGTTGCGTTCTCTAGTAGTAGCGCCCCCTATGGTTGTGCCGCTGTCCGTTGCGTTCTCTAGTAGTAGCGCCCCCTATGGTTGTGCCGCTGTCCGTTGCATTCTCTAGTAGTAGCGCCCCCTATGGTTGTGCCGCTGTCCGTTGCGTTCTCTAGTAGTAGCGCCCCCTATGGTTGTGCCCCTGTCCGTTGCGTTCTCTAGTAGTAGCGCCCCCTATGGTTGTGCCGCTGTCCGTTGCGTTCTCTAGTAGTAGCGCCCCCTATGGTTGTGGCCCTGTCCGTTGCGTTCTCTAGTAGTAGCGCCCCCTATGGCTGTGCCCCTGTCCGTTGCGTTCTCTAGTAGTAGCGCCCCCTATGGTTGTGCCGCTGTCCGTTGCGTTCTCTAGTAGTAGCGCCCCCTATGGTTGTGCCGCTGTCCGTTGCGTTCTCTAGTAGTAGCGCCCCCTATGGTTGTGGCCCTGTCCGTTGCGTTCTCTAGTAGTAGCGCCCCCTATGGTTGTGGCCCTGTCCGTTGCGTTCTCTAGTAGTAGCGCCCCCTATGGTTGTGCCCCTGTCCGTTGCGTTCTCTAGTAGTAGCGCCCCCTATGGTTGTGCCCCTGTCCGTTGCGTTCTCTAGTAGTAGCGCCCCCTATGGTTGTGCTGCTGTCCGTTGCGTTCTCTAGTAGTAGCGCCCCCTATGGTTGTGGCCCTGTCCGTTGCGTTCTCTAGTAGTAGCGCCCCCTATGGTTGTGGCCCTGTCCGTTGCGTTCTCTAGTAGTAGCGCCCCCTATGGTTGTGCCCCTGTCCGTTGCGTTCTCTAGTAGTAGCGCCCCCTATGGTTGTGCCGCTGTCCGTTGCGTTCTCTAGTAGTAGCGCCCCCTATGGTTGTGCTGCTGTCCGTTGCGTTCTCTAGTAGTAGCGCCCCCTATGGTTGTGGCCCTGTCCGTTGCGTTCTCTAGTAGTAGCGCCCCCTATGGTTGTGCTGCTGTCCGTTGCGTTCTCTAGTAGTAGCGCCCCCTATGGTTGTGCTGCTGTCCGTTGCGTTCTCTAGTAGTAGCGCCCCCTATGGTTGTGGCCCTGTCCGTTGCGTTCTCTAGTAGTAGCGCCCCCTATGGTTGTGGCCCTGTCCGTTGCGTTCTCTAGTAGTAGCGCCCCCTATGGTTGTGCTGCTGTCCGTTGCGTTCTCTAGTAGTAGCGCCCCCTATGGTTGTGGCCCTGTCCGTTGCGTTCTCTAGTAGTAGCGCCCCCTATGGTTGTGGCCCTGTCCGTTGCGTTCTCTAGTAGTAGCGCCCCCTATGGTTGTGCCCCTGTCCGTTGCGTTCTCTAGTAGTAGCGCCCCCTATGGCTGTGGCCCTGTCCGTTGCGTCCTCCTATACGGGCTTCCCCTATACAGCCCTCGCACGTTTTGCATTTCCTTCCTCCCGCTTTCGGGTTTCTAGTGACGCGCTGGAATCCATTTTTTTTCTATACAGTAAATCCTGTTTTCATTCTCCGGTCGCGTGGCGAGCCAACCTAGACGGCGGCGGCGTGGGAAGTGTACAGACGGTGCGAAGGCAGCAGATCAGGGCTATCCAGCCTAGGCCCCGGCTCTGGAACGAGTTACCCAGGGGGGCGGGGGGAGCAGAGACGTCCTGGCCGGTCACGGGTGGGGATCCCCACTCCACACATCGCGTGACTTGGCACCGTCTCCGAGCAGCCGAGTAAATGAACCCCAGCCCTTGGCTCCGGTGCGCACAATATTCCGATCAGAATCTGCAGCGAGGAATGTAAATTGGAAGCAGATTGGGCAGAGCGAGAGCAGATGTTACAAGGTAACGCATAGTTATGGGACTTCACAGGCTCATGTTATTCTGGGATCAGCAGAGGAGACGGCCGCAACGTCAGGGACCGAGCCCAGGACCGATCCAGAAGGAATGTCACGTGTGGTCAATGAGGGGTTAAAGGGTAGCCGACCTAGTAAGGTGCAGCGCGGTGACGCGGCCGGACGGAAGGCGATGAGCTTTATGAATTAGCCGCTCACATCTGCTTTCCAGAAGATTCCAGACACACAAGGCAGCAGATAGATTAGTATATCACACCCGCAACGTCGCCCAAACAAGGCGCAATTAGGGAGGAGACGCCCCCGAGTTATACCGAGACATATTACAGTGACTGAAGGACACGGCGCACAATCCAGCGTTACAGGGACACCGGGAAACTGCAACAAGGACCGGAAACGCCAAGAAAACCGAACGTCAGGCGTCTGCTGCAAGAACCAACACCAGACCCTGAAGACGGCACAGCAATCCGGCCGGTGCAACTGCAAAGCTGCAAAGTCATGTGCAAAGATGTGTGCAAAGATACGTGCAAAGATATGTGCAAAGTCATGTGCAAAGATACGTGCAAAGTCATGTGCAAAGGCGTGTGCAAAGATACGTGCAAAGATACATGCAAAGTCATGTGCAAAGATATGTGCAAAGATACGTGCAAAGTCATGTGCAAAGTTACGTGCAAAGTCGTGTGCAAAAATACATGCAAAATTATGTGCAAAAATACGTGTAAAGATACGTGCAAAGTCATGTGCAAAGATACATGCAAAGTCATGTGCAAAGGCGTGTGCAAAGATACGTGCAAAGATGTGTGCAAAGTCATGTGCAAAGATACATGCAAAGTCATGTGAAAAGTTACGTGCAAAGTCGTGTGCAAAAATACATGCAAAATTATGTGCAAAAATACGTGTAAAGATACGTGCAAAGATACATGCAAAGTCATGTGCAAAGGCGTGTGCAAAGATACGTGCTCCTGCCGGAGGAAACACGTACGGCCAAGATTATATAGGGGCGAAAGATGTACAATGTACGGAACACTCCGAGCAGCGAGAGCAAAGACACAGCATGTCCGAATACTGTATATAGAGAACCTGTCACATACAGCACAGTCTATAGGGGAAAGGCTGGAGAGCAGATTGTACCACAGATGAGAGCAGATCAGATTGTACCACAGATGAGAGCAGATCAGATTGTACCACAGATAAGAGCACATCAGATTGTACCACAGATGAGAGCACATCAGATTGTACCACAGATGAGAGCACATCAGATTGTACCACAGATGAGAGCACATCAGATTGTACCACAGATGAGAGCACATCAGATTGTACCACAGATGAGAGCACATCAGATTGTACCACAGATGAGAGCACATCAGATTGTACCACAGATGAGAGCAGATCAGATTGTACCACAGATGAGAGCAGATCAGATTGTACCACAGATGAGAGCAGATCAGATTGTACCACAGATGAGAGCAGATCAGATTGTACCACAGATGAGAGCAGATCAGATTGTACCACAGATGAGAGCAGATCAGATTGTAGCACAGATGAGAGCACATCAGATTGTAGCACAGATGAGAGCACATCAGATTGTAGCACAGATGAGAGCACATCAGATTGTACCACAGATGAGAGCACATCAGATTGTACCACAGATGAGAGCACATCAGATTGTACCACAGATGAGAGCACATCAGATTGTACCACAGATGAGAGCACATCAGATTGTACCACAGATGAGAGCACATCAGATTGTACCACAGATGAGAGCAGATCAGATTGTACCACAGATGAGAGCAGATCAGATTGTACCACAGATGAGAGCACATCAGATTGTACCACAGATGAGAGCAGATCAGATTGTACCACAGATCAGAGCACATCAGATTGTACCACAGATGAGAGCAGATCAGATTGTACCACAGATGAGAGCAGATCAGATTGTACCACAGATGAGAGCAGATCAGATTGTACCACAGATCAGAGCACATCAGATTGTACCACAGATGAGAGCAGATCAGATTGTACCACAGATCAGAGCACATCAGATTGTACCACAGCGGGTGGTTGTAGCCAGATTTGTAGAGCAGATTGTAGATTATAGATGAATGTCCTTGCTGCTGCGGAACCTCTTTCTCTCCATCTCCCTGCTTCCTAGCACTGAGTTCTGTCACTTTCTTGCCTACAATCTGACCTCCTTGAATTGCTGGAGGGGTTTCTGGAATTCTAGATTTTCTTCACACATGAAATTATTGGATTGGTGAAGTAACGCTGTTATTGTGATTTACTGCACAATTTTAAACTACGAAAAAAATTCAGCACATCCGAAAAATGTAGAGCTTTATATACAAGATTGTGTTCCTGGCCGGGAAGAAGGGACTCGCTATGTCCAGAAACGCGTAGCCTCTCTTATGTGACAAACTGATTGTCCACTCCAGGTTACTGTGTAACATTTGTATGTGAAGCTACGAATAAAAGCTACAGCTATATATATTAAAGAATTCCTCATCCTGCTGCCTGGTTAGAAGCTGCATTGTTATCATCAGTTACTTCTATTGTAATTTACTGCTCCAGATATGTCAGAATATTACAGAGAATATTACAGAATACTACAGAATATTACAGATTATTACAGAGAATATTACAGAATACTACAGAATATTACAGATTATTACAGAGATTACAGAATACTACAGAATATTACAGATTATTACAGAGAATATTACAGAATACTACAGAATATTACAGATTATTACAGAGAATATTACAGAATACTACAGAATATTACAGATTATTACAGAGAATATTACAGAATACTACAGAATATTACAGATTATTACAGAGAATATTACAGAATACTACAGAATATTACAGATTATTACAGAGAATATTACAGAATACTACAGAATATTACAGATTATTACAGAGAATATTACAGAATACTACAGAATATTACAGATTATTACAGAGAATATTACAGAATACTACAGATTACAGATTATTACAGAGAATATTACAGAATACTACAGAATATTACAGATTATTACAGAGAATATTACAGAATACTACAGAATATTACAGATTATTACAGAGATTACAGAATACTACAGAATATTACAGATTATTACAGAGAATATTACAGAATACTACAGAATATTACAGATTATTACAGAGAATATTACAGAATACTACAGAATATTACAGATTATTACAGAGATTACAGAATACTACAGAATATTACAGATTATTACAGAGAATATTACAGAATACTACAGAATATTACAGATTATTACAGAGAATATTACAGAATACTACAGAATATTACAGATTATTACAGAGAATATTACAGAATACTACAGAATATTACAGATTATTACAGAGAATATTACAGAATACTACAGAATATTACAGATTATTACAGAGAATATTACAGATTATTACAGGACTGAGCGGCACAAAATGCTTGATTTACATGAAGAAGGAATACAATGAAATCCAGTGCAGCCCCTCCCCCGCCCTCAGACTACTGTGTATAATAAGCCTGGGGGTCACTGTATAAGAGGAGGGGGAGCAGTCACATCCACATCACCTATCAGCCAATAAGGGAACCTGTTATATAAGGGGATGGGTTATATGTATTATCTCTGTACTGTGACATCACTGTGTGTATTATCTCTGTACTGTGACATCACTGTGTGTATTATCTCTGTACTGTGACATCACTGTGTATTATCCCTGTACTGTGACATCACTGTGTGTATTATCCTGTACTGTGACATCACTGTGTGTATTATCTCTGTACTGTGACATCACTGTGTGTATTATCCTGTACTGTGACATCACTGTGTGTATTATCTCTGTACTGTGACATCACTGTGTGTATTATCTCTGTACTGTGACATCGCTGTGTGTATTATCTCTGTACTGTGACATCGCTGTGTGTATTATCTCTGTACTGTGACATCACTGTGTGTATTATCTCTGTACTGTGACATCACTGTGTGTATTATCTCTGTACTGTGACATCACTGTGTGTATTATCTCTGTACTGTGACATCACTGTGTATTATCCCTGTACTGTGACATCACTGTGTGTATTATCCTGTACTGTGACATCACTGTGTGTATTATCTCTGTACTGTGACATCACTGTGTGTATTATCTCTGTACTGTGACATCACTGTGTGTATTATCCCTGTACTGTGACATCACTGTGTGTATTATCCCTGTACTGTGACATCACTGTGTGTATTATCTCTGTACTGTGACATCACTGTGTGTATTATCCTGTACTGTGACATCACTGTGTGTATTATCTCTGTACTGTGACATCACTGTGTGTATTATCCTGTACTGTGACATCACTGTGTGTATTATCTCTGTACTGTGACATCGCTGTGTGTATTATCTCTGTACTGTGACATCGCTGTGTGTATTATCTCTGTACTGTGACATCACTGTGTGTATTATCCTGTACTGTGACATCACTGTGTGTATTATCTCTGTACTGTGACATCACTGTGTGTATTATCCTGTACTGTGACATCACTGTGTGTATTATCCTGTACTGTGACATCACTGTGTGTATTATCTCTGTACTGTGACATCACTGTGTGTATTATCTCTGTACTGTGACATCACTGTGTGTATTATCTCTGTACTGTGACATCACTGTGTGTATTATCCTGTACTGTGACATCACTGTGTGTATTATCTCTGTACTGTGACATCACTGTGTGTATTATCCTGTACTGTGACATCACTGTGTGTATTATCTCTGTACTGTGACATCACTGTGTGTATTATCTCTGTACTGTGACATCACTGTGTGTATTATCTCTGTACTGTGACATCACTGTGTGTATTATCTCTGTACTGTGACATCACTGTGTGTATTATCTCTGTACTGTGACATCACTGTGTGTATTATCCTGTACTGTGACATCACTGTGTGTATTATCTCTGTACTGTGACATCACTGTGTGTATTATCTCTGTACTGTGACATCACTGTGTGTATTATCCTGTACTGTGACATCACTGTGTGTATTATCTCTGTACTGTGACATCACTGTGTGTATTATCCTGTACTGTGACATCACTGTGTGTATTATCCTGTACTGTGACATCACTGTGTGTATTATCCTGTACTGTGACATCACTGTGTGTATTATCTCTGTACTGTGACATCACTGTGTGTATTATCTCTGTACTGTGACATCACTGTGTGTATTATCCTGTACTGTGACATCACTGTGTGTATTATCCTGTACTGTGACATCACTGTGTATTATCTCTGTACTGTGACATCACTGTGTGTATTATCTCTGTACTGTGACATCACTGTGGCAGGAAGTGCAAGGCTGGGTTTATATAGGATGTACAATCAGAGAACAGGGCGAAGAAAACCAGAGAGGCGGGAACTGGAATTAGAGCTAGCGGGAACTAGGCTCAGATCAGCACTGGAGCTGTCCAGGAGGCTGAATAGCTCAGTTTGAAGAGCTGCCGCCTGGAATACTGAAGTCCCTGGGTTCAAGTCCTGACACACACATCGGAGAATTACATATACAGCTCAGTATACAGTATTACACATCGGAGGATTAGATACACAGCTCAGTATACAGTATTACACATCGGAGGATTAGATACACAGCTCAGTATACAGTATTACACATCGGAGGATTAGATACACAGCTCAGTATACAGTATCACACATCGGATGATTAGATACACAGCTCAGTATACAGTATCACACAGGATAGGATTAGATACACAGCTCAGCACACAGTAACACACAGGATAGGATTAGATACACAGCTCAGTATACAGTACTCTGTGTTACAATACTTTTTATGGGCTACAACCTATGACCTGTGTGTGGTATTGGTGGTTTTTTTACATATTGTGCTCCATATAATGGCATAATATTAACTTCACCTAATGTTTCACCTGTAAACTTCCTCCCGTCTATCCCTGTGTCTGCATCTTTCTATTTCTCTTAGTTCCCCTCGATGTGCTGAATCCAGTTCCATATATTGCATTTCAGTGTCTGCTCCTGTCTCTTTAATGACTTGTGTTTTGCTTGCTGACTTCCTCCCGTCTATCCCTGTGTCTCTGCATCTTTCTATTTCTCTTTAGTTCTCCTTCCTCTCCAGACATACATTAGTTGAGTCCAGGACATACCTCCCACCAACACGGACCACGGGACACAACCCGGATTGTCAAGCTATATCCGGGATGGTTGGGAGGTATGTTAATGTACGCAGTCAGTCCTCACCCCCCTTACATACAGATGTGCAGATACACACACACGGATACACACACACAGAGATACGCACACGCACATACAGAGTGATGATGTGGACTCCACCAGAAGGTTTCTCGGATTCTCAGTCTCCCATACAATATGGGCACGTGCAGGAGCGTCCGATAGGCGATTAGTATTCTGAGCAGGCACATCACAAGTTCACTTAATTAAAATCTTTCTATCTTTCGGATATTAACTCTTCGCTTCACATTTGGAGAAGATTCCAGAACTGTGACAGGGAAAATCCAATTTAATGAAAAGATGCAACAAAGTTTAACCTGACGCAGATAACTTGCTGCAGCACAATCTTATCTCACAAGACAAAACAAAAGCCAATGAAGAATTAGAGTGAGGCCGAGATCACAACAGCGCTCGGGATTTCCTTCATCAGCTCCAACTGGGGACCCGAAAAACGGAAACCCAATTAGTCTAAAAAGGGGAATCTAATGGGTTTCCCCTGAAAAATGTAGAAGAATGAGGGACGGAATCCCAGAATGGAAACCAAGTGTCGCTGTGAATCCGGTGTTACAGATCTATGCCGCAGTGTCGGTGACAATACTGGTAACTCATTGCCGCAGTGTCGGTGACAATACTGGTAACTCATTGCCGCAGTGTCGGTGACAATACTGGTAACTCATTGCCGCAGTGTCGGTAACAATACTGGTAAGTCATTGCCGCAGTGTCGGTAATTATACAGGTAACTCATTGCCGCAGTGTAGGTAACAATACTGGTAAGTCATTGCCGCAGTGTCGGTAACAATACTGGTAACTCATTGCCGCAGTGTCGGTAACAATACTGGTAACTCATTGCCGCAGTGTCGGTAATTATACTGGTAAGTCATTGCCGCAGTGTCAGTAATTATACTGGTAACTCATTGCCGCAGTGTCGGTGACAATACTGGTAAGTCATTGCCGCAGTGTCGGTAACAATACTGGTAACTCATTGCCGCAGTGTCGGTAATTATACTGGTAAGTCATTGCCGCAGTGTCGGTAACAATACTGGTAACTCATTGCCGCAGTGTCGGTAACAATACTGGTAAGTCATTGCCGCAGTGTCAGTAATTATACTGGTAACTCATTGCCGCAGTGTCAGTAACAATACTGGTAACTCATTGCCGCAGTGTCGGTAACAATACTGGTAACTCATTGCCGCAGTGTCAGTAACAATACTGGTAACTCATTGCCGCAGTGTCGGTAACAATACTGGTAACTCATTGCCGCAGTGTCAGTAATAATACTGGTAAGTCATTGCCGCAGTGTCGGTAATTATACTGGTAAGTCATTGCCACAGTGTCGGTAACAATACTGGTAAGTCATTGCCGCAGTGTCGGTAACAATACTGGTAACTCATTGCCGCAGTGTCGGTAACAATACTGGTAACTCATTGCCGCAGTGTCAGTAACAATACTGGTAACTCATTGCCGCAGTGTCGGTAACAATACTGGTAACTCATTGCCGCAGTGTCAGTAACAATACTGGTAAGTCATTGCCGCAGTGTCGGTAACAATACTGGTAACTCATTGCCGCAGTGTCAGTAACAATACTGGTAACTCATTGCCGCAGTGTCGGTAATTATACTGGTAACTCATTGCCGCAGTGTCGGTAATTATACTGGTAACTCATTGCCGCAGTGTCGGTAACTATACTGGTAACTCATTGCCGCAGTGTCAGTAACAATACTGGTAACTCATTGCCGCAGTGTCGGTAACAATACTGGTAACTCATTGCCGCAGTGTCGGTAACAATACTGGTAACTCATTGCCGCAGTGTCAGTAACAATACTGGTAACTCATTGCCGCAGTGTCGGTAACAATACTGGTAACTCATTGCCGCAGTGTCGGTAACAATACTGGTAACTCATTGCCGCAGTGTCGGTAACAATACTGGTAACTCATTGCCGCAGTGTCAGTAATAATACTGGTAAGTCATTGCCGCAGTGTCAGTAATTATACTGGTAACTCATTGCCGCAGTGTCAGTAATAATACTGGTAACTCATTGCCGCAGTGTCAGTAACAATACTGGTAACTCATTGCCGCAGTGTCGGTAACAATACTGGTAACTCATTGCCGCAGTGTCAGTAACAATACTGGTAACTCATTGCCGCAGTGTCAGTAATAATACTGGTAAGTCATTGCCGCAGTGTCGGTAACTATACTGGTAAGTCATTGCCACAGTGTCGGTAACAATACTGGTAAGTCATTGCCGCAGTGTCGGTAACAATACTGGTAACTCATTGCCGCAGTGTCGGTAACAATACTGGTAACTCATTGCCGCAGTGTCAGTAACAATACTGGTAACTCATTGCCGCAGTGTCGGTAACAATACTGGTAACTCATTGCCGCAGTGTCAGTAATAATACTGGTAAGTCATTGCCGCAGTGTCGGTAACAATACTGGTAACTCATTGCCGCAGTGTCAGTAACAATACTGGTAACTCATTGCCGCAGTGTCGGTAATTATACTGGTAACTCATTGCCGCAGTGTCGGTAATTATACTGGTAACTCATTGCCGCAGTGTCGGTAATTATACTGGTAACTCATTGCCGCAGTGTCGGTAATTATACTGGTAACTCATTGCCGCAGTGTCAGTAATTATACTGGTAACTCATTGCCGCAGTGTCAGTAACAATACTGGTAACTCATTGCCGCAGTGTCGGTAACAATACTGGTAACTCATTGCCGCAGTGTCAGTAACAATACTGGTAACTCATTGCCGCAGTGTCAGTAATAATACTGGTAAGTCATTGCCGCAGTGTCGGTAACAATACTGGTAACTCATTGCCGCAGTGTCAGTAACAATACTGGTAACTCATTGCCGCAGTGTCGGTAATTATACTGGTAACTCATTGCCGCAGTGTCGGTAATTATACTGGTAACTCATTGCCGCAGTGTCGGTAACAATACTGGTAACTCATTGCCGCAGTGTCAGTAACAATACTGGTAACTCATTGCCGCAGTGTCGGTGACAATACTGGTAAGTCATTGCCGCAGTGTCAGTAATTATACTGGTAACTCATTGCCGCAGTGTCAGTAACAATACTGGTAACTCATTGCCGCAGTGTCGGTAACAATACTGGTAACTCATTGCCGCAGTGTCAGTAACAATACTGGTAACTCATTGCCGCAGTGTCAGTAATAATACTGGTAAGTCATTGCCGCAGTGTCGGTAACAATACTGGTAACTCATTGCCGCAGTGTCGGTAATTATACTGGTAACTCATTGCCGCAGTGTCGGTAATTATACTGGTAACTCATTGCCGCAGTGTCGGTAATTATACTGGTAACTCATTGCCGCAGTGTCGGTAACAATACTGGTAACTCATTGCCGCAGTGTCGGTAACAATACTGGTAACTCATTGCCGCAGTGTCGGTAATAATACTGGTAACTCATTGCCGCAGTGTCGGTAATAATACTGGTAACTCATTGCCGCAGTGTCGGTAACAATACTGGTAACTCATTGCCGCAGTGTCAGTAATAATACTGGTAACTCATTGCCGCAGTGTCGGTAACAATACTGGTAACTCATTGCCGCAGTGTCAGTAATAATACTGGTAAGTCATTGCCGCAGTGTCGGTAACAATACTGGTAACTCATTGCCGCAGTGTCGGTAACAATACTGGTAAGTCATTGCCGCAGTGTCGGTAACAATACTGATAAGTCATTGCTGCAGTGTCGGTAACAATACTGGTAAGTCATTGCCGCAGTGTCGGTAATTATACTGGTAACTCATTGCCGCAGTGTCGGTAATTATACTGGTAAGTCATTGCCACAGTGTCAGTAATAATACTGGTAAGTCATTGCCGCAGTGTCAGTAACAATACTGGTAAGTCATTGCCGCAGTGTCAGTAACAATACTGGTAACTCATTGCCGCAGTGTCAGTAATAATACTGGTAACTCATTGCCGCAGTGTCAGTAACAATACTGGTAACTCATTGCCGCAGTGTCGGTAACAATACTGGTAACTCATTGCCGCAGTGTCAGTAACAATACTGGTAACTCATTGCCGCAGTGTCGGTAACAATACTGGTAAGTCATTGCCGCAGTGTCGGTAACAATACTGGTAAGTCATTGCCGCAGTGTCGGTAATTATACTGGTAACTCATTGCCGCAGTGTCGGTAATTATACTGGTAAGTCATTGCCACAGTGTCAGTAATAATACTGGTAAGTCATTGCCGCAGTGTCAGTAATTATACTGGTAACTCATTGCCGCAGTGTCAGTAACAATACTGGTAACTCATTGCCGCAGTGTCAGTAACAATACTGGTAACTCATTGCCGCAGTGTCGGTAACAATACTGGTAAGTCATTGCCGCAGTGTCGGTAACAATACTGGTAAGTCATTGCCGCAGTGTCGGTAACAATACTGGTAACTGGTTGCCGCAGTGTCGGTAATTCAGCGCTGTGTCCATCCCATGTGAATACTGACTGATCATTTATAGCGCCAATAACCATCATAACAAACAATATCTCACTTTTCCTTTGCAGGGGTTTAGGCTAAGTTTTTTGGATGCTGCCCAGGACTCCATCACCAGGACCTCCGGGGCCCCAATGCAAAACTTGTAATGGGGCCCCCACTTACCATTGGCTATCCATGATACTGGTGTCGTCTTATGGTATGGAGACAACTTTCGGCCAAATCAGACTGCAGGGCCTAGTACCTATTCCTACCTGTGCAACCCCTATACCTGTCAAGAACATCTCAACCCGCTTTGATCGGGGTCGATAACTAATAACTTATGGACCACAAAGTCAAGGTTTGATTTTTACTCGTGACTTTTATTTCTTGGAAAAGTTGAGATTGAACGAAGAGTTTGATAAATTCCAAACCTTAGTAAGGACGTTCTGTTATTTAGGACGTCTGTCGGGGCCACCTGTAGGGTAGACGGTGTACGGCTATAATAAAGTATATAGGTCTCAGATACATGCACGTGGTGTATGAGCGCCTCCAGCAGGCTCGGATACTGGCTCATGGATTGTGGGGTCCTCACTAGATGGGGCCGCGACTCTTCTGTTCTTCACCCTGGACCACCACAAGGAAAAACTAGATTCTCAGGTCATGGTCCCCAGAAAAGTCACCAAAACAGGAAAAGCAGTGGCCTAGGTGGAAGTGGAGCCAAGCGTCCTCCAAGATGAGACATCGGAACGTGACAGGCCAAGGAGCAGATGGTGAAGAAGAGTAGAAGAACCATCCCCGGGCCAACACGTCCACAGGCTATGGTGGGACCTCAGGAGAAGGTGGACAAATGCTCATCAATAAGACACCGCCATCAGCTGGAGCTGCAGCTTCTCTCTGGGTCTCACGTCTGGAGTCAGCGAGGTGAGTAAAGGGGCAGCCGTCGCCCCCTCCATAAGCTTGTATATATATGCCCTATGTGCAGCCATGTCTGCCCTCACACCGGGGTCACAGGGTTGGGGGCCATTGCAGGGTGAGGTTGGGGGCACTTCCTAGTTACCTCTGTGTGGGGTTTGTTCAGACCTGTCAGTACGAGATGTCTCCACCGCCTGTCTCATGTCACACAATTCCGCTAAACTTTCATTTAGTCCCAGCGATTTCTAATAATTTGGGATAATCTTTGGCCTAATTGCTTCTTCACTCAGGAGGATGAAATGACTTGTAATCGCTGCCAACGTATTGTTTGCTGAGTCAGCGCATCACTCCGATTCTCCGATTCCCTAAAATATCACTTTACATAAAAAAAGGGAATGTGACAGCTCTTAAAGGGGCGGCTTCCAGCTGTGTCCTTATGCCGGGGGTTCATAAGTGTCTGCGGTCGGCGGAGAGAACTTCTGTGTGCACAGCAACCTATGCTAGAAAATAGAGGTCACACCGTCATCATGTGAGACCTGAAGAAGGTGAAGGCAGGAGAAGTGTCCGGTGAGACTGCGCGACATTACATAAAAGGAGACGTATAGGAGAGATTCCCTTATATATCTGATGTCGGGGAGATTCATGTCCAAGATAAGAGACCTGAATAAGGGCCCGATCCAGACAGGAGACCCGGAGCTAATGTGCGGGGAGAGCCCGAGCGCCCTGACATGGAGCTGAACAAGGAACTGCTATGTCACCATCTAACTGACCCAATATCTATTATTATCTATACCAGATTGTATATAGTGTCCTATGTACAGGTTATAGAGAAGGAAAAACTTAGTAAATGACAAGATACCGGTATATCTTTGCAGATATATTATATATATATATATATATATACAGTGATGTACGGGGAGGGGGGGTTCAGAAGCTCTGGTTTCTTTCCCAGCAGCAGTCTTTATTGCAGTAGACAAGCTTACAGGTAGTGCTGCTCAGCAGGTCAGAACAAACAAATGAAAATAAAGCCCTACGCCTCTCCGGCGGCTTACTAAACAATTTCTTCCCTCACTAACCAGGGGGTCGGCCTACTGCTGACCTCCTAACAAAACAGGGTTTACAGGTAAACAAGGGGTGCACATACCCAGTACTTTAACAGCGTCCTTTTGGCGGACCTTTTCTCAGGCTGGTTGGCTGTGTCAGTGTGTCAGTCTCTCACCTCTCTCACCTGTGCTACTTACAGAGCTCTGCTGGTCTATTCCCAAGCCTGGAATGGATTGTCCTGCAGGACTGGCCCGAACTTTACTCCAGTCCGGGACCTACAAGCTAAACACCTGCGCATACTGCAACAGTCTTAATAAGAATAATAGCGGTTCTCCCACACTATACCCCTCTCCACTTCACAATATGTTCGTTCCTTTAAACATGACACTTGGATGACTATTTGTAGGGTACCATATATGATCTATACGGTATAATACGGTTCTTGTACCAGTGACTTGTTCTTTCTTCCTATTACCAGGTTCTCTGTGCTCTGACTGCTGGTTTCCTGGTTATCTGGTATACGGTCCATGTAATACAGGACTGGTGACTGGGGGTGAGCAGTAATATAACAGGAGGTATATACTGCACTTCTCAGTATATTGTTACCTGTCCTATAGTAACCATGACATTATATTATGGGGCCGCTATAGGTTGTGCATTAGTCCTGTGTCGGTGATGGTATATAATGTCTGTATATAATGTCTGTATATAATGTCTGTATATAATGTCTGTATATAACGTCTGTATATAATGTCTGTATATAACGTCTGTATATAACGTCTGTATATAATGTCTGTATATAACGTCTGTATATAACGTCTGTATATAACGTCTGTATATAACGTCTGTACAATCCCTCCTGTAATATAATGGTGTACATTGTGTTGTCAGTGCTGGAATCTTCTCTCTTTCCCTCATGTATAGAATTATCCGTGCGGTGTCGGAGTGCACAGCTACGTGCGGGGAACATCTCCGGCTTTATGAAGAATAAGCCAGCACTTTATAGCCTGATATTTAATATCGCCATCCTGTTTCTATAGTTACACTTCACAGTAAACGGAATTATGCGGTGAATCCTCCGAGCTACAAAAAAAGAGCAGAAGGGGGAGCGCAGCTCCGGAGCCACAAAGAAAGGAGAGCAAACAAAAGCTGGAACCATCTGTATAGAGAGTCAATGGTAAGACGTACAGATCAAGCAACGTCTGCTGCAGGAGCCGCGATCTATATCACAGCGGTCACATCCACACACGCCACTGATACACTAATATGTATCCTATACAACTGCATTGTACGGGGGCTGTCACATATAGAGATAGTCTATAGCTCTGCAGGACCTGCCCTGTCCTGTCTGGAGGATCTGCCCTGTCCTGTCTGGAGGATCTGTCCTGTCTGGAGGATCTGTCCTGTCCTGTCTGGAGGATCTGTCCTGTCCTGTCTGAAGGATCTGCTCTGTCCTATCTGGAGGACCTGCCCTGTCCTGTCTGGAGGATCTGTCCTGTCCTGTCTGGAGGATCTGTCCTGTCCTGTCTGAAGGATCTGCTCTGTCCTATCTGGAGGACCTGCCCTGTACTGTCTGGAGGACCTGCTCTGTCCTGTCTGGAGGACCTGCCCTGTCCTGTCTGAAGGATCTGCCCTGTCCTGTCTGAAGGATCTACCCTGTCCTGTCTGGAGGATCTGTCCTGTCTGAAGGATCTGCCCTGTCCTGTCTAGAGGACCTGTCCTGTCCTGTCTGAAGGATATGCCCTGTCCTGTCTGGAGGATCTGTCCTCTCCTGTCTGGAGGACCTGCCCTGTCCTGTCTGGAGGATCTGTCCTCTCCTGTCTGGAGGACCTGCCCTGTCCTGTCTGGAGGACCTGTCCTGTCCTGTCTGGAGGACCTGCCCTGTCCTGTCTGGAGGATCTGTCCTGTCTGGAGGATCTGTCCTGTCCTGTCTAGAGGACCTGTCCTGTCCTGTCTGAAGGATCTGCCCTGTCCTGTCTGGAGGATCTGTCCTCTCCTGTCTGGAGGACCTGCCCTGTCCTGTCTGGAGGATCTGTCCTGTCCTGTCTGAAGGATCTGCCCTGTCCTGTCTGGAGGACCTGTCCTGTCCTGTCTGAAGGATCTGCCCTGTCCTGTCTGGAGGACCTGTCCTGCCCTGTCTGAAGGATCTGCCCTGTCCTGTCTGGAGGACCTGTCCTGTCCTGTCTGAAGGATCTGCCCTGTCCTGTCTGATGGACCTGCTCTGTCCTGTCTGGAGGACCTGCCCTATCCTGTCTGGAGGACCTGCTCTGTCCTGACTGGAGGACCTGCTCTGTCCTGTCTGGAGGACCTGCCCTGTCCTGTCTGGAGGACCTGCTCTGTCCTGTCTGAGGGATCTGCTCTGTCCTGTCTGGAGGATCTGCCCTGTCCTGTCTGGAGAATCTGTCCTGTCCTGTCTGGAGGATCTGTCCTGTCCTGTCTGGAGGGCCTGTCCTGTCCTGTCTGGAGGGCCTGTCCTGTCCTGTCTGGAGGACCTGCCCTGTCCTGTCTGGAGGACCTGCCCTGTCCTGTCTGAAGGATCTGCTCTGTCCTATCTGGAGGACCTGCCCTGTCCTGTCTGGAGGATCTGTCCTGTCCTGTCTGAAGGATCTGCTCTGTCCTATCTGGAGGACCTGCCCTGTCCTGTCTGGAGGACCTGCTCTGTCCTGTCTGGAGCACCTGCCCTGTCCTGTCTGGAGGACCTGCCCTGTCCTGTCTGGAGGACCTGTCCTGTCCTGTCTGGAGGACCTGCCCTGTCCTGTCTGAAGGATCTGTCCTGTCTGGAGGATCTGTCCTGTCCTGTCTGGAGGACCTGCCCTGTCCTGTCTGGAGGACCTGCCCTGTCCTGTCTGGAGGATCTGTCCTGTCCTGTCTGGAGGATCTGTCCTGTCTGGAGGACCTGCCCTGTCCTGTCTGGAGGACCTGCTCTGTCCTGTCTGGGGGATCTGCTCTGTCCTGTCTGGAGGACCTGTCCTGTCTGGAGGACCTGCCCTGTCCTGTCTGGAGGATCTGCCCTGTCCTGTCTGGAGGATCTGCCCTGTCCTGTCTGGAGAATCTGTCCTGTCCTGTCTGGAGGATCTGTCCTGTCTTGTCTGGAGGATCTGTCCCATCCTGTCCTGTCTGGAGAATCTGTCCTGTCTGGAGGATCTGTCCTGTCTGAAGGATCTGCTCTGTCCTGTCTGGAGGACCTGCCCTGTCCTGTCTGAAGGATCTGCTCTGTCCTGTCTGGAGGATCTGCCCTGTCCTGTCTGGAGGACCTGCCCTGTCCTGTCTGGAGGACCTGTCCTGTCCTGTCTGGAGGATCTGTCCTGTCCTGTCTGGGGGATCTGCTCTGTCCTGTCTGGAGGATCTGTCCTGTCCTGTCTGAAGGATCTGCCCTGTCCTGTCTGGAGGACCTGTCCTGTCCTGTCTGAAGGATCTGCCCTGTACTGTCTGGAGGACCTGTCCTGCCCTGTCTGAAGGATCTGCCCTGTCCTGTCTGGAGGACCTGTCCTGTCCTGTCTGAAGGATCTGCCCTGTCCTGTCTGATGGACCTGCTCTGTCCTGTCTGGAGGACCTGCCCTATCCTGTCTGGAGGACCTGCTCTGTCCTGACTGGAGGACCTGCTCTGTCCTGTCTGGAGGACCTGCCCTGTCCTGTCTGGAGGACCTGCTCTGTCCTGTCTGGAGGATCTGCCCTGTCCTGTCTGGAGAATCTGTCTTGTCCTGTCTGGAGGATCTGTCCTGTCCTGTCTGGAGGGCCTGTCCTGTCCTGTCTGGAGGGCCTGTCCTGTCCTGTCTGGAGGACCTGCCCTGTCCTGTCTGGAGGACCTGCCCTGTCCTGTCTGAAGGATCTGCTCTGTCCTATCTGGAGGACCTGCCCTGTCCTGTCTGGAGGATCTGTCCTGTCCTGTCTGAAGGATCTGCTCTGTCCTATCTGGAGGACCTGCCCTGTCCTGTCTGGAGGACCTGCTCTGTCCTGTCTGGAGCACCTGCCCTGTCCTGTCTGGAGGACCTGCCCTGTCCTGTCTGGAGGACCTGTCCTGTCCTGTCTGGAGGACCTGCCCTGTCCTGTCTGAAGGATCTGTCCTGTCTGGAGGATCTGTCCTGTCCTGTCTGGAGGACCTGCCCTGTCCTGTCTGGAGGACCTGCCCTGTCCTGTCTGGAGGATCTGTCCTGTCCTGTCTGGAGGATCTGTCCTGTCTGGAGGACCTGCCCTGTCCTGTCTGGAGGACCTGCTCTGTCCTGTCTGGGGGATCTGCTCTGTCCTGTCTGGAGGACCTGTCCTGTCTGGAGGACCTGCCCTGTCCTGTCTGGAGGATCTGCCCTGTCCTGTCTGGAGGATCTGCCCTGTCCTGTCTGGAGAATCTGTCCTGTCCTGTCTGGAGGATCTGTCCTGTCTTGTCTGGAGGATCTGTCCCATCCTGTCCTGTCTGGAGAATCTGTCCTGTCCTGTCTGGAGGATCTGTCCTGTCTGAAGGATCTGCTCTGTCCTGTCTGGAGGACCTGCCCTGTCCTGTCTGAAGGATCTGCTCTGTCCTGTCTGGAGGATCTGCCCTGTCCTGTCTGGAGGACCTGCCCTGTCCTGTCTGGAGGACCTGTCCTGTCCTGTCTGGAGGATCTGTCCTGTCCTGTCTGGGGGATCTGCTCTGTCCTGTCTGGAGGACCTGCCCTGTCCTGTCTGGAGGACCTGCCCTGTCTGGAGGATCTGTCCTGTCTGGAGGATCTGTCCTGTCCTGTCTGAAGGATGTGTTCTGTCCTGTCTGGAGGATCTGCCCTGTCCTGTCTGGAGGATTTTCTCTGTCCTGTCTGGAGGACCTTTCCTGTCCTGTCTGGAGGATCTGTCCTGTCTGAAGGATCTGCTCTGTCCTGTCTGGAGGACCTGCCCTGTCCTGTCTGGAGGACCTGCCCTGTCCTGTCTGGAGGACCTGCCCTGTCCTATCTGGAGGACCTGCCCTGTCCTGTCTGGAGGATCTGTCCTGTCTGGAGGACCTGCCTTGTCCTGTCTGGAGGATCTGCTCTGTCCTGTCTGGAGGATCTGTCCTGTCTGGAGGATCTGCCCTGTCCTGTCTGGAGGACCTGCCCTGTCCTGTCTGGAGGACCTGCTCTGTCCTGTCTGGAGGACCTGCCCTGTCCTGTCTGGAGGACCTGTCCTGTCCTGTCTGGAGGACCTGCTCTGTCCTGTCTGAGGGATCTGCTCTGTCCTGTCTGGAGGACCTGCCCTGTCTGGAGGATCTGTCCTGTCCTGTCTGGAGGATCTGCCCTGTCCTGTCTGGAGGATCTGTCCTCTCCTGTCTGGAGGACCTGCCCTGTCCTGTCTGGAGGACCTGTCCTGTCCTGTCTGGAGGACCTGCTCTGTCCTGTCTGAGGGATCTGCTCTGTCCTGTTTGGAGGACCTGCCCTGTCTGGAGGATCTGTCCTGTCCTGTCTGGAGGATCTGCCCTGTCCTGTCTGGAGGACCTGCCCTGTCCTGTCTGGAGGACCTGCCCTGTCCTGTCTGGAGGGCCTGTCCTGTCCTGTCTGTAGGACCTGTCCTGTCTGGAGGATCTGTCCTGTCCTGTCTGGAGGACCTGTCCTGTCCTGTCTGGAGGACCTGCCCTGTCCTGTCTGGAGGACCTGTCCTGTCCTGTCTGGAGGACCTGCCCTGTCCTGTCTGGAGGACCTGCCCTGTCCTGTCTGGAGGACCTGTCCTGTCCTGTCTGGAGGACCTGCCCTGTCCTGTCTGGAGGATCTGTCCTGTCTGGAGGATCTGTCCTGTCTGGAGGATCTGTCCTGTCCTGTCTGGAGGACCTGCCCTGTCCTGTCTGGAGGACCTGCCCTGTCCTGTCTGGAGGACCTGTCCTGTCTGGAGGATCTGCCCTGTCCTGTCTGGAGGACCTGTCCTGTCTGGAGGACCTGCCCTGTCCTGTCTGGAGGACCTGCCCTGTCCTGTCTGGAGGATCTGTCCTGTCTGGAGGATCTGTCCTGTCTGGAGGACCTACCCTGTCCTTTCTGGAGGACCTGCTCTGTCCTGTCTGGGGGATCTGCTCTGTCCTGTCTGGAGGACCTGTCCTGTCTGGAGGACCTGCCCTGTCCTGTCTGGAGGATCTGCCCTGTCCTGTCTGGAGGATCTGTCCTGTCCTGTCTGGAGGATCTGTCCTGTCCTGTCTGGAGGATCTGTCCTGTCCTGTCTGGAGGATCTGCCCTGTCCTGTCTGGAGGACCTTTCCTGTCCTGTCTGGAGGATCTGTCCTGTCTGGAGGATCTGTCCTGTCCTGTCTGAAGGATCTGCTCTGTCCTGTCTGGAGGACCTGCCCTGTCCTGTCTGGAGGATCTGTCCTGTCCTGTCTGGAGGACCTGCCCTGTCCTGTCTGGAGGATCTGCCCTGTCCTGTCTGGAGGACCTTTCCTGTCCTGTCTGGAGGATCTGTCCTGTCTGGAGGATCTGTCCTGTCCTGTCTGGAGGATCTGTCCTGTCCTGTCTGAAGGATCTGCTCTGTCCTGTCTGGAGGATCTGTCCTGTCTGGAGGATCTGCCCTGTCCTGTCTGGAGGATTTTCTCTGTCCTGTCTGGAGGATCTGTCCTGTCTGAAGGATCTGCTCTGTCCTGTCTGGAGGACCTGCCCTGTCCTGTCTGGAGGATCTGTCCTGTCTGGAGGACCTGCCCTGTCCTGTCTGGAGGATCTGTCCTGTCCTGTCTGGAGGATCTGCCCTGTCCTGTCTGGAGGACCTTTCCTGTCCTGTCTGGAGGATCTGTCCTGTCTGGAGGATCTGTCCTGTCCTGTCTGAAGGATCTGCTCTGTCCTGTCTGGAGGACCTGCCCTGTCCTGTCTGGAGGATCTGTCCTGTCCTGTCTGGAGGACCTGCCCTGTCCTGTCTGGAGGATCTGCCCTGTCCTGTCTGGAGGACCTTTCCTGTCCTGTCTGGAGGATCTGTCCTGTCTGGAGGATCTGTCCTGTCCTGTCTGGAGGATCTGTCCTGTCCTGTCTGAAGGATCTGCTCTGTCCTGTCTGGAGGATCTGTCCTGTCTGGAGGATCTGCCCTGTCCTGTCTGGAGGATTTTCTCTGTCCTGTCTGGAGGATCTGTCCTGTCTGAAGGATCTGCTCTGTCCTGTCTGGAGGACCTGCCCTGTCCTGTCTGGAGGATCTGTCCTGTCTGAAGGATCTGCTCTGTCCTGTCTGGAGGACCTGCCCTGTCCTGTCTGGAGGATCTGTCCTGTCTGGAGGACCTGCCCTGTCCTGTCTGGAGGGCCTGTCCTGTCTGGAGGATCTGTCCTGTCTGGAGGATCTGTCCTGTCTGGAGGACCTGTCCTGTCTGACATGGACAGCTCTTTGGTATGAATGGACACTGTGTAATACCTGATTCTACCTGTGGGGGCGTTGCAGGAATATTCATCCTCTCTATTGTTTGTGGCTTTTCTCTGATATCTGCAGCTTCATCCAAAAACATTTAAATATGGGATTTAGATTTTGGGTCCCAATGAGGACAAGGATTGATGGAATACAGTACTAGTCTCTGTACAGCGCTGTGGAATATGTCAGCGCTATGAAGCAAATAATAAGCATTAATGCCAAGTGGACAATCCCTTTAATAAAGTGGTGCAAATTCTCAGAAAAATCAGATTTTGTTGCAGCAACCCGGACACAACTCATAAGGCAATATTAGAGGATCTGAGCAGTAACTCTATAAGGGCCATGAGATATACAGTATATATATATTGTATATATATATAGTGTCCAGTCCTGTCTTCTTCAGGACATGGATAAATCCCCTGTATACATAGGGAACAAATATAGAGAAGAGCACACAAGTCTGCTGAATAGAGAATCTCTGATCATTGAGGACTTAGTGGCGCCTTACAGGTGGGACGGAGGAGCCCTAAACACCCACCTATAGATATGCCATAAATATCTAATGGGGGTGTCTCTAAATACTTCCAAAGCCCCATATACATGACCATACCCATATATTATCCATAATTACATACAGTATACAGACCCTTCCCTTCTATGACCCAATATACATGACCATAGGTCCTAGAGAGACTGGTCCTGACACACCTGCGCCCCCTAGTGAGCTCCGCTCTGGACCCCTCCAGTTTGCCTATCGGCCGGGCATTGGGGTAGATGCCGCCATCATCCACCTTCTTCATAGAGCTCTCTCACCTGGAGAATCCCGGGAACACTGTGAGAATAATGTCCTGTGATCTCTCCGGAGCTTTTACCACCATCAGCCAGGACTACTGAGGGAGAAGCTGGACCTTGGTGGAGGGACCATCACCTGTCCTACTGGATCCTAGACTACCTGACACCCCGCCCTCAGTATGTGAGAGCCCAGGACTACTAAGGGAGAAGCTGGGCCTTGGTGGTGTGGACCATGACCGGTCCTACTGGATCCTAGACTACCTGACACCCCGCCCTCAGTATGTGAGAGCCCGGGACTACTGAGGGAGAAGCTGGACCTTGGTGGAGGGACCATCACCTGTCCTACTGGACCCTAGACTACCTGACACCCCGCCCTCAGTATGTGAGAGCCCGGGACTACTGAGGGAGAAGCTGGACCTTGGTGGAGGGACCATCACCTGTCCTACTGGATCCTGGACTACCTGACACCCCGCCCTCAGTATGTGAGAGCCCAGGACTACTGAGGGAGAAGCTGAACCTTGGTGGAGGGACCATGACCGGTCCTACTGGATCCTAGACTACCTGACACCCCGCCCTCAGTATGTGAGAGCCCAGGACTACTGAGGGAGAAGCTGGACCTTGGTGGAGGGACCATCACCTGTCCTACTGGATCCTAGACTACCTGACACCCCGCCCTCAGTATGTGAGAGCCCGGGACTACTGAGGGAGAAGCTGGACCTTGGTGGAGGGACCATCACCGGTCCTACTGGTCCTAGACTACCTGACACCCCGCCCTCAGTATGTGAGAGCCCAGGACTACTGAGGGAGAAGCTGGACCTTGGTGGAGGGACCATCACCGGTCCTACTGGATCCTAGACTACCTGACACCCCGCCCTCAGTATGTGAGAGCCCAGGACTACTGAGGGAGAAGCTGGACCTTGGTGGAGGGACCATCACCTGTCCTACTGGATCCTAGACTACCTGACACCCCGCCCTCAGTATGTGAGAGCCCGGGACTACTGAGGGAGAAGCTGCACCTTGGTGGAGGGACCATCACCTGTCCTACTGGATCCTAGACTACCTGACACCCCGCCCTCAGTATGTGAGAGCCCAGGACTACTGAGGGAGAAGCTGAACCTTGGTGGAGGGACCATGACCGGTCCTACTGGACCCTAGACTACCTGACACCCCACCCTCAGTATGTGAGAGCCCGGGACTACTGAGGGAGAAGCTGGACCTTGGTGGAGGGACCATCACCTGTCCTACTGGATCCTAGACTACCTGACACCCCGCCCTCAGTATGTGAGAGCCCAGGACTACTGAGGGAGAAGCTGCACCTTGGTGGAAGGACCATCACCTGTCCTACTGGATCCTAGACTACCTGACACCCCGCCCTCAGTATGTGAGAGCCCGGGACTACTGAGGGAGAAGCTGCACCTTGGTGGAGGGACCATCACCTGTCCTACTGGTCCTAGACTACCTGACACCCCGCCCTCAGTATGTGAGAGCCCGGGACTACTGAGGGAGAAGCTGGACCTTGGTGGAGGGACCATCACCTGTCCTACTGGATCCTAGACTACCTGACACCCCGCCCTCAGTATGTGAGAGCCCAGGGCTACTGAGGGAGAAGCTGGACCTTGGTGAAGGGACCATCATCCTACTGGACCCTAGACTACCTGACACCCCGCCCTCAGTATGTGAGAGCCCAGGGCTACTGAGGGAGAAGCTGGACCTTGGTGGTGTGGACCATCACCTGTCCTACTGGTCCTAGACTACCTGACACCCCGCCCTCAGTATGTGAGAGCCCGGGACTACTGAGGGAGAAGCTGCACCTTGGAGGGACCATCACCTGTCCTACTGGATCCTGGACTACCTGACACCCCGCCCTCAGTATGTGAGAGCCCAGGACTACTGAGGGAGAAGCTGGACCTTGGTGGAGGGACCATCACCTGTCCTACTGGATCCTAGACTACCTGACACACCGCCCTCAGTATGTGAGAGCCCAGGACTACTGAGGGAGAAGCTGGACCTTGGTGGAGGGACCATCACCTGTCCTACTGGATCCTAGACTACCTGACCCCCCGCCCCCAGTATGTGAGAGCCCGGGACTACTGAGGGAGAAGCTGCACCTTGGTGGAGGGACCATCACCGGTCCTACTGGATCCTGGACTACCTGACACCCCGCCCCCAGTATGTGAGAGCCCGGGACTGTGTGTCTGACACTGTGATCTGTAGTACGGGGGCACCACAAGGTCCAGCTCTCGCCCCTGGTCACACTGTACACGGCTGACTTTAGGCACAACTCCTCCAGCTGTTACTTACAGAAGTCCTCCGATGTCTCTGTAATAGTGGCCTCACCACAGACGGGGGCGACAGCGAGTACAGAGACTTATACCGGGACTGTGTGGACTGGGGTCAGCGGAACCAGCTCAGGATTAATGCCAGGAAGACCAAGGAGATGGTGGAGGACTTTAGTAAGCGGAGAGGTGCTCCGACCCCGGTGGAGATCCAGGGAACATGTATGGAGATAGTCAGGACCTATAAGTACCTGGGCGCGCTCCTCAATAATAAACTAGACTGGGCCGATCACCTGGAGGCGCTGCACAGAAAGGGCCACAGCAGACTCTACCTGCTCAGGAGGCCGAGGGCCGGGGTCCATGGGACACTTCTTAGGGCCGGGGATCCAGGGGACACTTCTTAGGGCCTTCGGAGTCCAGGGGACACTTCTTAGTGCCTTTGGAGTCCAGGGGCCACTTTTTAGGGCCTTCGGAGTCCAGGGGACTCTTCTTAGGGCCGGGGGTCAAGGGGCCACTTCTTAGGGCCTTCGGAGTCCAGGGGACACTTCTTAGGGCCGGGGTCCAGGGGACACTTCTTAGGGCCTTCGGAGTCCAGGGGACACTTCTTAGGGCTGGTGGTCCAGGGGCTACTTCTTAGGGCCTTCGGAGTCCAGGGGACACTTCTTAGGGCCTTCGGAGTCCAGGGGACACTTCTTAGGGCCTTCGGAGTGCAGGGGACACTTCTTAGGGCCTTCGGAGTCCAGGGGACACTTCTTAGGGCCTTCGGAGTGCAGGGGACACTTCTTAGGGCCTGTGGGGTCCAGGGGACACTTCTTAGGGCCTTTGGAGTCCAGGGGACACTTCTTAGGGCCTTCGGAGTCCAGGGGACACTTCTTAGGGCCGGGGGTCCAGGGGCCACTTCTTAGGGCCTTCAGAGTCCAGGGGACACTTCTTAGGGCCGGGGGTCCAGGGGACACTTCTTAGGGCCTTCGGAGTCCAGGGGACACTTCTTAGGGCCTTCGGAGTCCAGGGGACACTTCTTAGGGCCGGGGGTCCAGGGGCCACTTCTTAGGGCCTTCGGAGTCCAGGGGACACTTCTTAGGGCCTTCGTAGTCCAGGGGACACTTCTTAGGGCCTTCGGAGTCCAGGGGACACTTCTTAGGGCCTTCAGAGTGCAGGGGACACTTCTTAGGGCCTTCGGAGTGCAGGGGACACTTCTTAGGGCCGGGAGTCCAGGGGACACTTCTTAGGGCTGGGGGTCCAGGGGACACTTCTTAGGGCCTTCAGAGTGCAGGGGACACTTCTTAGGGCCTTCGGAGTGCAGGGGACACTTCTTAGGGCCGGGAGTCCAGGGGACACTTCTTAGGGCTGGGGGTCCAGGGGACACTTCTTAGGGCCGGGGGTCCAGGGGACACTTCTTAGGGCCGGGGGTCCAGGGGACACTTCTTAGGGCCGGGGGTCCAGGGGACACTTCTTAGGGCCGGGGGTCCAGGGGACACTTCTTAGGGCCGGGGGTCCAGGGGACACTTCTTAGGGCCGGGGGTCCAGGGGACACTTCTTAGGGCTGGGGGTCCAGGGGACACTTCTTAGGGCTGGGGGTCCAGGGGACACTTCTTAGGGCCGGGGGTCCAGGGGACACTTCTTAGGGCCGGGGGTCCAGGGGACACTTCTTAGGGCTGGGGGTCCAGGGGACACTTCTTAGGGCCGGGGGTCCAGGGGACACTTCTTAGGGCCTTCGGAGTCCAGGGTCCACTTCTTAGGGCCTTCTTCATCTCTGTGGTTGTCTCAGCCATCTTTCTCGGTGTGGCCTGCTGGGGGCGCTGTATACCAGGGATAGGAATAGACTTGTCAGGCTGATCAGGAGGGCCGGCTCTGTCCTGGGGGGCCCCTTGGACCCAGTACAGGTGGTGGGTGACAGAAGGAGACTGTCTGTGGTGACCTCCATGCTGGAGAACATCTCCCACCCCATGTATGGGACCCTGATGGGACTTGGCGCAGTGTCAGTGACCGTCTGCGTCACCCCAAGTGTGAGAAGGAGCTATCGCAGGTCCTTCCTCCCCCCGCGACCAGGCTGTATAATCTCCATCAGACCCAGCGCAGACTCCGCACACAGGACTATGACTAGGACGTCTCCTCCTCCTTAGCTGCTCCGGCCTCCTCGTATATCTCCTCTCCTCAGTATATATATATATCTCCTGTAATATATTCCTGTGTATTATCCTGGATCTGTATGACTAGGCTGCTGTACACACTGAGGATCCGCACTGCGCCACTATTACAGGATTATCTTATCTTATAGTCATATATTATCCATAATTACATGCAGTATACGGACCCTTCCCTTCGATGACCCCATATACGTGACCATAGCCATATATTATCTATAATTACATGCAGTATACGGACCCTTCCCTACGATGACCCCGTATACACACATCCATAGTTACTACCGATCAGTGTCCAGTCTATAGAGACCCCCCCCCCCCCCTATAATTCGGAGCAGATCCTGTCCATACCTGTGGCACAGACTCACCTATACAAGTCTTTCTATGGGTCCATATTTGCAGGTGACCTATTGATGGGCCGCACTTATGGATTTTGCGGATCTATAGGTTTTTCTTCTTCCTCTTTCTGCCTCTTTATCATTCATGGACTATTTTTCGTAGTTTTTTCTTATTTTTCATGAATAATTTTGCGCTTTCTTTCATCCATCCAGAGGTCGCTCTTAATCTATGTCCTATAGGATGCGCCCCAAGGACTGGGAGACCCCCATAATGATTGGCAAACCCCAAAAGTCTTAGGTTTGGCAGAACCGATTTGGAGCTCTGGTAACGTCTCCGTCCCCTCAGTCCGGCCTTAAGTGACTGTGATATGTCAGAGGTTTCATGAGATGGTTTTGGGGCCCCGGAGGCCGTCACCGATCAGTAGACCCTGCGGCCCAATGGCTTCAGACCAGGGGGGATTTGGTTTTGCAGAGTGTTGCAGACAGCGGAGATCTGCTCTTGGTATTGGCAGTCCGCCATCGGGCGACAAGTCCGGACACTTCCTCCTCTCTGTCATCCTGAGAATAATTTACACTGGCAGCGGGAGAGCGGACAGCGCGGCTGATATTAGATAGCGGCGACACGTGAGGGACCCCGCCGCTATCTCAGGTTATTTGGGGAAGGGTTTCCATTATATGGTGTAGTATTCTCTATGCTCTGATGGTTGTCGTGATGTTTCGCTCCTCGGCCGCGCTCACGTTACAGTTTGACCAATGGTCTAATGATCGGCACCATGGCAGGTCCTCCGCACACATCTCTCATCTCTACGGGGTGAATAATGAGCCCCATCATCTCGCCTCTGAAAATATCATTCTCCCGGCAATTAATGTCGCCGCTCCCGGCTCTGGACACTGGGGGGGGGAGGGGTATTTGGGGGAGGGGGCGAGCGGCCGCAGGATCCTGTAATGAACCCATCGTGGCTTAATGGGAGGCTTTATTTCACAATAATTGATGGCGATGTCTCGCGATGGGAACAGCGAGAAAAAAGCGAAAGTGTCTGATAAAAACTGAAAAGAGACTTAAAGGCTTCGAGAGATCTTCCAAGACGTTACACCCCCCGGAATGACCGAGAAGACCCCTCTGCAGATTGTGCTCTGTGCTCAGGGTATCAGGCGGGGGCGCTTTAGATCTCCTTGTGGAGGTTAAAGGGGCGACCCCACTGTCAGCACTCACCCCCGATCCACAGTGTCTTATTACCTGGGTCAGAAGTGTAACCTTAGGGGGTCAGTGGGGCCCATAAGGGGTGTCTTCCCAATAGGAGGAGACCAGAGCTATAAATTATACCCTATAGTTGGGGGCCCGGGAACTTCATGTTGTAGCTTTGGCTGGGGCCCAGCTGCTGAGATCCCCCCCATGAGATCCTTGGGTTTCCCTCAGCTCCATCAGCAGATACAAACGGCCTGGACGGGCCAAAATACCTCCTGTGTAGGCTATACGTGGAATACACCTGGAAAAAACAAAAAGTGAGTGTTGGGACATCCTACATGGTGTCGTCTCCACGTGACCCACACTGGAGGTGGTGCCGAATCATCTATGGTGCTGGAGGTGCTGGAGGTGTCCTCACCCTTGTGTCTTCCCCCTCCTGGTGACACCATACAGCCACCAATCTTGGCCCGGTCTTCGGGGCGTCCGCTGCTCTTTGGTTTTCCTGGAGGTCTGGGCACTCCCTTGTTGACCTACCATCAGGGTAGAGTTGGGGCACCCCGTACCTATGAGATGGTCGGCCGGACCCTGGACTCTTGGAGGAGTCTTCTGATGTCAGTTTATATATGGTGTCAGGGACATTCCCTGGATCTTCGGGTTTTCCATGGCGCCTTAGACTTCCAGGTAAGTAGAACTTCCTTATGTCCTCTCCGCAGGGTCCCCGAGATAAAACAAGCCCCGGCCTCGGCGCTCAGCCTGTAGATTAGACAGTGGCTGATTAAGACATAAACTTCCTTAAGTAGGTCAGCGCCGCTCCGCTCACATTAGTCAGCGACAAAGACTCCGCCTGACTAATTTTTATGTTTCCAGATTTCCTTCATTCTGAAGTGACAGCGAAGTTAAAGGAAAAGTCTCATTTTGTGCCGGCAGTGACCTCGTCCTGAAGACAATCACATCTGAAGACGCAGATACGTAGCCTTATATATAAGACGTAGCGAGATCTGACCGATAATAACATCTACCATTGTGTAAGATAGCGGCGCTGGACTTCACCTACCGCCATCCCCATTCCCTGGTACTACAGGGGGTCTCCGATACCCCCAGAGCTTAGAGTAGAGCCAAACTATGCAACCACCCGGGAGTAGACTAAATGAAGAGCTTGGACAGTACTGTGCAAAAGATTTAGGCAAACAGCGAAAAATTCCTAGAAGGGTTAATGGTTTTTAGAAAAGAGAAATGTAAATCCCATCAGTATTTGGTGTGACCTTTGCCCTTTGGAGGAGAAGCCTGGAAGTAATGATCCCGCCCCCACAGATAGAGCCCTGATCTCAGCATCATCCATATATATTACATATCATGGTATGATGATATACTACCAGTGTGAGATAACACGTATCATACAGCCTCATATCACACGCTCCATGTTATATACATGTCTATAGTATGATGATATACTACCAGTGTGAGATAACACGTATCGTACAGCCTCATATCACACGCTCCATGTTATATACATGTCTATAGTATGATGATATACTACCAGTGTGAGATAACACGTATCATACAGCCTCATATCACACACTCCATGATATATACATGTCTATAGTATGATTATATACTACCAGTGTGAGATAACACGTATCATACAGCCTCATATCACACACTCCATGATATATACATGTCTATAGTATGATTATATACTACCAGTGTGTGATAACACGTATCATACAGCCTCATATCACACGCTCCATGTTATATACATGTCTATAGTATGATGATATACTACCAGTGTGAGATAACACGTATCATACAGCCTCATATCACACACTCCATGTTATATACATGTCTATAGTATGATGATATACTACCAGTGTGAGATAACACGTATCATAAAGCCTCATATCACACATTCCATGTTATATACATGTCTATAGTATGATGATATACTACCAGTGTGAGATAACACGTATCATACAGCCTCATATCACACGCTCCATGTTATATACATGTTATATACTACCAGTGTGAGATAACACGTATCATACAGTCTCATATCACACACTCCATGTTATATACATGTCTATAGTATGATGATATACTACCAGTGTGAGATAATACGTATCATACAGTCTCATATCACACACTGCATGTTATATACATGTCTATAGTATGATGATATACTACCAGTGTGAGATAACACGTATCATACAGTCTCATATCACACGTTCCATGTTATATACATGCCTATCTTATGATATACTACCAGTGTGAGATAACACGTAACATACAGTCTCATATCACACACTCCATGTTATATAAATGTCTAACTTATGATATACTACCAGTGTGAGATAACACGTATCATACAGTCTCATATCACACACTCCATGTTATATACATGTCTATCTTATGATATACTACCAATGTGAGATAAAACGTATCATACAGCCTCATATCACACACTCCATGTTATATACATGTCTATAGTATGATGATATACTACCAGTGTGAGATAATACGTATCATACAGTCTCATATCACACACTCCATGTTATATACATGTCTATCTTATGATATACTACCAATGTGAGATAAAACGTATCATACAGCCTCATATCACACACTCCATGTTATATACATGTCTATAGTATGATGATATACTACCAGTGTGAGATAACACGTATCATACAGCCTCATATCACACATTCCATGTTATATACATGTCTATAGTATGATGATATACTACCAGTGTGAGATAACACGTATCATACAGCCTCATATCACACATTCCATGTTATATACATGTCTATAGTATGATGATATACTACCAGTGTGAGATAACACATATCATACAGCCTCATATCACACGCTCCATGTTATATACATGTCTATAGTATGATGATATACTACCAGTGTGAGATAACACGTATCATACAGCCTCATATCACACACTCCATGTTATATACATGTCTATAGTATGATGATATACTACCAGTGTGTGATAACACGTATCATACAGCCTCATATCACACACTCCATGTTATATACATGTCTATAGTATGATGATATACTACCAGTGTGAGATAACACGTATCATACAGCCTCATATCACACGCTCCATGTTATATACATGTCTATCTTATGATATACTACCAGTGTGAGATAACACGTATCATACAGTCTCATATCACACACTCCATGTTATATACATGTCTATCTTATGATATACTACCAGTGTGAGATAACACGTATCATACAGTCTCATATCACACACTCCATGTTATATACATGTCTATCTTATGATATACTACCAGTGTGAGATAACACGTATCATACAGTCTCATATCACACACCATGTTATATACATGTCTATCTTATGATATACTACCAGTGTGAGATAACACGTATCATACAGTCTCATATCACACACTCCATGTTATATACATGTCTATCTTATGATATACTACCAGTGTGAGATAACACGTATCATACAGCCTCATATCACACACTCCATGTTATATACATGTCTATAGTATGATGATATACTACCAGTGTGAGATAACACGTATCATACAGTCTCATATCACACGCTCCATGTTATATATATGTCTATAGAATGATGATATACTACCAGTGTGAGATAACACGTATCATACAGCCTCATATCACACGCTCCATGTTATATACATGTCTATAGTATGATGATATACTACCAGTGTGAGATAAAACGTATCATACAGTCTCATATCACACGCTCCATGTTATATATATGTCTATAGTATGATGATATACTACCAGTGTGAGATAACACGTATCATACAGCCTCATATCACACACTCCATGTTATATACATGTCTATAGTATGATGATATACTACCAGTGTGAGATAACACGTATCGTACAGCCTCATATCACACGCTCCATGTTATATACATGTCTATAGTATGATGATATACTACCAGTGTGAGATAACACGTATCATACAGCCTCATATCACACACTCCATGATATATACATGTCTATAGTATGATTATATACTACCAGTGTGAGATAACACGTATCATACAGCCTCATATCACACACTCCATGATATATACATGTCTATAGTATGATTATATACTACCAGTGTGTGATAACACGTATCATACAGCCTCATATCACACGCTCCATGTTATATACATGTCTATAGTATGATGATATACTACCAGTGTGAGATAACACGTATCATACAGCCTCATATCACACACTCCATGTTATATACATGTCTATAGTATGATGATATACTACCAGTGTGAGATAACACGTATCATAAAGCCTCATATCACACATTCCATGTTATATACATGTCTATAGTATGATGATATACTACCAGTGTGAGATAACACGTATCATACAGCCTCATATCACACGCTCCATGTTATATACATGTTATATACTACCAGTGTGAGATAACACGTATCATACAGTCTCATATCACACACTCCATGTTATATACATGTCTATAGTATGATGATATACTACCAGTGTGAGATAATACGTATCATACAGTCTCATATCACACACTGCATGTTATATACATGTCTATAGTATGATGATATACTACCAGTGTGAGATAACACGTATCATACAGTCTCATATCACACGTTCCATGTTATATACATGCCTATCTTATGATATACTACCAGTGTGAGATAACACGTAACATACAGTCTCATATCACACACTCCATGTTATATAAATGTCTAACTTATGATATACTACCAGTGTGAGATAACACGTATCATACAGTCTCATATCACACACTCCATGTTATATACATGTCTATCTTATGATATACTACCAATGTGAGATAAAACGTATCATACAGCCTCATATCACACACTCCATGTTATATACATGTCTATAGTATGATGATATACTACCAGTGTGAGATAATACGTATCATACAGTCTCATATCACACACTCCATGTTATATACATGTCTATCTTATGATATACTACCAATGTGAGATAAAACGTATCATACAGCCTCATATCACACACTCCATGTTATATACATGTCTATAGTATGATGATATACTACCAGTGTGAGATAACACGTATCATACAGCCTCATATCACACATTCCATGTTATATACATGTCTATAGTATGATGATATACTACCAGTGTGAGATAACACGTATCATACAGCCTCATATCACACATTCCATGTTATATACATGTCTATAGTATGATGATATACTACCAGTGTGAGATAACACATATCATACAGCCTCATATCACACGCTCCATGTTATATACATGTCTATAGTATGATGATATACTACCAGTGTGAGATAACACGTATCATACAGCCTCATATCACACACTTCATGTTATATACATGTCTATAGTATGATGATATACTACCAGTGTGTGATAACACGTATCATACAGCCTCATATCACACACTCCATGTTATATACATGTCTATAGTATGATGATATACTACCAGTGTGAGATAACACGTATCATACAGCCTCATATCACACGCTCCATGTTATATACATGTCTATCTTATGATATACTACCAGTGTGAGATAACACGTATCATACAGTCTCATATCACACACTCCATGTTATATACATGTCTATCTATGATATACTACCAGTGTGAGATAACACGTATCATACAGTCTCATATCACACACTCCATGTTATATACATGTCTATCTTATGATATACTACCAGTGTGAGATAACACGTATCATACAGTCTCATATCACACACCATGTTATATACATGTCTATCTTATGATATACTACCAGTGTGAGATAACACGTATCATACAGTCTCATATCACACACTCCATGTTATATACATGTCTATCTTATGATATACTACCAGTGAGATAACACGTATCATACAGCCTCATATCACACACTCCATGTTATATACATGTCTATAGTATGATGTATACTACCAGTGTGAGATAACACGTATCATACAGTCTCATATCACACGCTCCATGTTATATATATGTCTATAGAATGATGATATACTACCAGTGTGAGATAACACGTATCATACAGCCTCATATCACACGCTCCATGTTATATACATGTCTATAGTATGATGATATACTACCAGTGTGAGATAAAACGTATCATACAGTCTCATATCACACGCTCCATGTTATATTTATGTCTATAGTATGATGATATTACTACCAAGTGTGAGATAACACGTATCATACAGCCTCATATCACACACTCCATGTTATATACAGTATATGTCTATAGAATGATGATATAGTACCAGTGTGAGATAACACGTATCATACAGCCTCATATCACACGCCTCATGTTATATACATGTCTATAGTATGATTATATACTACCAGTGTGTGATAACACGTATCATTACAGTCTCATATCACAGCGCTCCATGTTATATACATGTTATATACTACCAGTGTGAGATAACACGTATCATACAGTCTCATATCACACACTGCATGTTATATACATGTCTATAGTATGATGATATACTACCAGTGTGAGATAACACGTATCATACAGTCTCATATCACACGCTCCATGTTATATACATGTCTATCTTATGATATACTACCAGTGTGAGATAACACGTATCATACAGTCTCATATCACACACTCCATGTTATATAAATGTCTAACTTATGATATACTACCAGTGTGAGATAACACGTATCATACAGTCTCATATCACACACTCCATGTTATATACATGTCTATCTTATGATATACTACCAGTGTGAGATAACACGTATCTAACAGTCTCATATCACACACTCCATGTTATATAAATGTCTAACTTATGATATACTACCAGTGTGAGATAACACGTATCATACAGTCTCATATCACACACTCCATGTTATATACATGTCTATCTTATGATATACTACCAATGTGAGATAAAACGTATCATACAGCCTCATATCACACACTCCATGTTATATACATGCCTATAGTATGATGATATACTCTACCAGTGTGAGATAACACGTATCATACAGCCTCATATCACACATTCCATGTTATATACATGTCTATAGTATGATGATATACTACCAGTGTGAGATAACACGTATCATACAGCCTCATATCACACATTCCATGTTATATACATGTCTATAGTATGATGATATACTACCAGTGTGAGATAACACGTATCATACAGCCTCATATCACACGCTCCATGTTATATACATGTCTATAGTATGATGATATACTACCAGTGTGAGATAACATGTATCATACAGCCTCATATCACACACTCCATGTTATATACATGTCTATAGTATGATGATATACTACCAGTGTGTGATAACACGTATCATACAGCCTCAATATCACACACTCCATGTTATATACATGGTCTATAGTATGATGATATACTACCAGTGTGAGATAACACAGTATCATACAGCCTCATATCACACGCTCCATGTTATATACATGTCTATCTTATGATATACTACCAGTGTGAGATAACACGTATCATACAGTCTCATATCACACACTCCATGTTATATACATGTCTATCTTATGATATACTACCAGTGTGAGATAACACGTATCATACAGTCTCATATCACACACTCCATGTTATATACATGTCTATCTTATGATATACTACCAGTGTGAGATAACACGTATCATACAGCCTCATATCACACACTCCATTTTATATACATGTCTATAGTATGATGATATACTACCAGTATGAGATAACACGTATCATACAGTCTCATATCACACGCGCTCCATGTTATATATATGTCTATAGTATGATGATATACTACCAGTGTGAGATAACACGTATCATACAGCCTCATATCACACACTCCATGTTATATACAGTATATGTCTATAGAATGATGATATACTACCAGTGTGAGATAAAACGTATCATACAGTCTCATATCACACGCTCCATGTTATATATATGTCTATAGTATGATGATATACTACCAGTGTGAGATAACATGTATCATACAGCTCATATCAAATACTCCATGTTTATACATGTCTATAGTATGATGATATACTACCAGTGTGTGATAACACGTATCATACAGTCTCATATCACACATTCCATGTTATATACATGTTATATACTACCAGTGTGAGATAACACGTATCATACAGCCTCATATCACACGCTCCATGTTATATACATGTCTATAGTATGATGATATACTACCAGTGTGAGATAACACGTATCATACAGCCTCATATCACACACTCCATGTTATATGCATGTCTATAGTATGATGAATACTACCAGTGTGAGATAACACGTATCATACAGCCTCATATCACACGCTCTATGTTATATACATGTTATACTACCAGTGTGAGATAACACGTATCATACAGTCTCATGTTATTTCGATGGCTTTCTCATGAACATCTTCCTCAGTCCTGGGAATGAACAGTCTGATTTTATTTCTGGCTCGGTACAATCCACATAACAAGCTGCACATGTCGCCGTTCCCGTTGCGGCTGCTTTTTGCTCGCAGGCTTTACCGTGTCATTAGTATTTTTAGCTCCGTCCTTATCGTTCTACCAAATGGAGCGTTTGCTTTTTTATTTCCGATATCATCGTGAAAGTAGATTTGAGATTGGATTTTACATATAGATGGAAATATAAGATAAAATAACCCGATTCCTTCTCCTGATATTGGCTGTGGCTCAGGGTTGTTATACTTGTGGAGACGCCATGTTGGTGCGGGGAGACTTAAAGGAGTCCCTCCGGGACCAAGGATATTGATCCCCAATCCTTAGGGTAAATCGTCAATATCAGACTGGAGGAGATCCGACAACCAGAACCCCCATAGACCAGCTGAATGATGGGAGTCGTGACAAGTCTGGCGGCCTCTTCACTTCTTACCAATCGCAGTGCCATCCATACAGTGTGGCTGTTCTTGGTATTGCAGAGATTTAGGACTGTCCACAGCGATCCCCCCTCCAGGTGCGCAATCTGATGCCTCTCCAGTCACTCTCGTCCAATCTTTCCCATCTATAGATTCACTTACTTTGTGCCACCATATTGGGCCATCATTTGCTTACATTCATCCCTCGTAACCCCTTCCCCGCCCGCACTGATCGCAGGTACTGAGACCCCAATGCCTAAGTCAAAGCTGAATGAGACTCCATGTTACTGAGGATCCGGGCCATGGCAGCCGAGTCTATTGCAGGCCCTGGGGCTGGTCCGGCATTAGATTATATGGCAGGACACGTATAAAAGGATTCAATATGTGATACACCCGAGAGAGCCGCCCTATACACCTGACCCCACAGAGAGAGCCGCTCTATACACCTGACCCCACAGAGAGAGCCGCTCTATACACCCTGACCCCACAGAGAGAGCCGCCCTATACACCTGACCCCACAGAGAGAGCCACCCTATACACCTGACCCGGCAGAGAGAGCCGCCCTATACACCTGACCCCACAGAGAGAGCCGCCCTATACACCTGACCCCACAGAGAGAGCCGCCCTATACACCTGACCCCACAGAGAGAGCCGCCCTATACACCTGACCCGGCAGAGAGAGCCGCCCTATACACCTGACCCCACAGAGAGAGCCGCCTATACACCTGACCCGGCAGAGAGAGCCGCCCTATACACCTGACCCCACAGAGAGAGCCGCCCTATACACCTGACCCTGCAGAGAGAGCCGCCCTATACACCTGACCCCACAGAGAGAGCCGCCCTATACACCTGACCCCACAGAGAGAGCCGCCCTATACACCTGACCCCGCAGAGAGAGCCGCCCTATACACCTGACCCCACAGAGAGAGCCGCCCTATACACCTGACCCCACAGAAAGAGCCGCCCTATACACCTGACCCCACAGAAAGAGCCGCCCTATACACCTGACCCCACAGAAAGAGCCGCCCTATACACCTGACCCCACAGAGAGCCACCCTATACACCTGACCCCACAGAGAGAGCCGCCCTATACACATGACCCCACAGAGAGAGCCGCCCTATACACCTGACCCCACAGAGAGAGCCGCCCTATACACCTGACCCCACAAAGAGAGCCGCCCTATACACCTGACCCCACAGAGAGAGCCACCCTATACACCTGACCCCGCAGAGAGAGCCGTCCTATACACCTGACCCCACAGAGAGAGCCGTCCTATACACATGACCCCACAGAGAGAGCCGCCCTATACACCTGACCCCACAGAGAGAGCCGCCCTATACACCTGACCCCGCAGAGAGAGCCGCCCTATACACCTGACCCCACAGAGAGAGCCGCCCAATACACCTGACCCCACAGAGAGAGCTGCCCTATACACCTGACCCCCACAGAGAGAGCCGCCCTATACACCTGACCCCCACAGAGAGAGCCACCCTATACACCTGACCCCGCAGAGAGAGCCGCCCTATACACCTGACCCCACAGAGAGAGCCGCCCTATACACCTGACCCCACAGAGAGAGCCGCCCTATATACCTGACCCACAGAGAGAGCCGCTCTATACACCTGACCCCGCAGAGAGAGCCGCCCTATACACCTGACCCCACAGAGAGAGCGCCCTATACACCTGACCCCGCAGAGAGAGCCGCTCTATACACCTGACCCCGCAGAGAGAGCCGCCCTATACACCTGACCCCACAGAGAGAGCCGCCCTATACACCTGACCCCACAGAGAGAGCCGCTCTATACACCTGACCCCACAGAGAGAGCCGCCCTATACACCTGACCCCCACAGAGAGAGCCGCCCTATACACCTGACCCCACAGGAGAGCCGCCCTATACACCTGACCCGCAGAGAGAGCCGCTCTATACACCTGACCCCACAGAGAGAGCCGCCCTATACACCTGACCCCACAGAGAGAGCCGCCCTATACACCTGACCCGCAGAGAGAGCCGCCCTATACACCTGACCCCACAGAGAGAGCCGCCCTATACACCTGACCCACAGAGAGAGCCGCTCTATACACTGACCCCACAGAGAGAGCCGCCCTATACACCTGACCCCCAGAGAGAGCCGCCCTATACACCTGACCCCACAGAGAGAGCCGCCCTATACACCTGACCCGGCAGAGAGAGCCGCTCTATACACCTGACCCCACAGAGAGAGCCACCCTATACACCTGACCCCACAGAGAGAGCCGCTCTATACACCTGACCCACAGAGAGAGCCGCCCTATACACCTGACCCCGCAGAGAGAGCTGCCCTATACACCTGACCCGCAGAGAGAGCCGCCCTATACACCTGACCCCACAGAGAGAGCCACCCTATACACCTGACCCTGCAGAGAGAGCCGCCCTATACACCTGACCCCGGCAGAGAGAGCCGCCCTATACACCTGACCCCACAGAGAGAGCCGCCCTATACACCTGACCCCGCAGAGAGAGCCGCCCAATACACCTGACCCCAAAGAGAGCCGCCCTATACACCTGACCCCACAGAGAGAGCCACCCTATACACCTGACCCCACAGAGAGAGCCACCCTATACACCTGACCCCACAGAGAGAGCCGCCCTATACACCTGACCCCACAGAGAGAGCCGCCCTATACACCTGACCCCGCAGAGAGAGCCGCCCTATACACCTGACCCCACAGAGAGAGCCGCCCTATACACCTGACCCCACAGAGAGAGCCGCCCTATACACCTGACCCCACAGGAGAGCCGCCCTATACACCTGACCCCACAGAGAGAGCCGCTCTATACACCTGACCCCACAGAGAGAGCCGCCCTATACACCTGACCCCGCAGAGAGAGCCGCCCTATACACCTGACCCGGCAGAGAGAGCCGCCCTATATACCTGACCCCACAGAGAGAGCCGCCCTATACACCTGACCCGGCAGAGAGAGCCGCCCTATATACCTGACCCCAACAGAGAGCCACCCTAATACACCTGACCCCACAGAGAGAGCCGCCCTATACACCTGACCCGCAGAGAGAGCCGCCCTATACACCTGACCCCACAGAGAGAGCCGCCTATACACCTGACCCCACAGAGAGAACCGCCCAATACACCTGACCCCACAGAGAGAGCCGCCCTATACACCTGACCCCACAGAGAGAGCCGCCCTATACACCTGACCCCACAGAGAGAGCACGCTCTATACACCTGACCCCACAGAGAGAGCCGCCCTATACACCTGACCCCGCAGAGAGAGCCGCTCTATACACCTGACCCCACAGAGAGAGCCGCCCTATACACCTGACCCCACAGAGAGAGCCGCCCTATACACCTGACCCCACAGAGAGAGCCGCCCTATACACCTGACCCCACAGAGAGAGCCGCCCTATACACCTGACCCCACAGAGAGAGCCGCCCTATACACCTGACCCCACAGAGAGAGCTGCCCTATACACCTGACCCCACAGAGAGAGCCGCCCTATACACCTGACCCCGCAGAGAGAGCCGCCCTATACACCTGACCCCACAGACAGAGCCGCCCTATACACCTGACCCTGCAGAGAGAGCCGCCCTATACACCTGACCCCACAGAGAGAGCCGCCCTATACACCTGACCCCACAGAGAAAGACGCCCTATACACCTGACCCCACAGAGAGAGCCGCCCTATACACCTGACCCCACAGAGAGAGCCGCCCTATACACCTGACCCCACAGAGAGAGCCGCTCTATACACCTGACCCCACAGAGAGAGCCGCCCTATACACCTGACCCCACAGAGAGAGCCGCCCTATACACCTGACCCCACAGAGAGAGCCGCCCTATACACCTGACCCCACAGAGAGAGCCGCCCTATACACCTGACCCGGCAGAGAGAGCCGCCCTATACACCTGACCCTGCAGAGAGAGCCGCCCTATACACCTGACCCCGCAGAGAGAGCCGCTCTATACACCTGACCCCACAGAGAGAGCCGCCCTATACACCTGACCCCACAGAGAGAGCCGCCCTATACACCTGACCCCGCAGAGAGAGCCGCCCTATACACCTGACCCCGCAGAGAGAGCCGCTCTATACACCTGACCCCACAGAGAGAGCCGCTCTATACACCTGACCCCACAGAGAGAGCCACCCTATACACCTGACCCCACAGAGAGAGCCGCCCTATACACCTGACCCCGCAGAGAGAGCCGCCCTATACACCTGACCCGGCAGAGAGAGCCGCCCTATATACCTGACCCCACAGAGAGAGCCGCCCTATACACCTGACCCCACAGAGAGAGCCGCCCTATACACCTGACCCCGCAGAGAGAGCCGCCCTATACACCTGACCCCACAGAGAGAGCCGCCCTATACACCTGACCCCACAGAGAGAGCCGCCCTATACACCTGACCCCACAGAGAGAGCCGCCCTATACACCTGACCCCACAGAGAGAGCCGCTCTATACACCTGACCCCACAGAGAGAGCCACCCTATACACCTGACCCCACAGAGAGAGCCGCCCTATACACCTGACCCCGCAGAGAGAGCCGCCCTATACACCTGACCCGGCAGAGAGAGCCGCCCTATACACCTGACCCCACAGAGAGAGCCGCCCTATACACCTGACCCCGCAGAGAGAGCCGCCCTATACACCTGACCCCACAGAGAGAGCCGCCCTATACACCTGACCCCACAGAGAGAGCCGCCCTATACACCTGACCCCACAGAGAGAGCCGCCCTATACACCTGACCCCGCAGAGAGAGCCGCCCTATACACCTGACCCCACAGAAAGCCGCCCTATACACCTGACCCCGCAGAGAGAGCCGCCCTATACACCTGACCCCACAGAAAGCCGCCCTATACACCTGACCCCGCAGAGAGAGCCGCCCTATACACCTGACCCCACAGAAAGCCGCCCTATACACCTGACCCCACAGAGAGAGCCGCTCTATACACCTGACCCCACAGAGAGAACCGCCCAATACACCTGACCCCACAGAGAGAGCCGCCCTATACACCTGACCCCACAGAGAGAGCCGCCCTATACACCTGACCCCGCAGAGAGAGCCGCTCTATACACCTGACCCCACAGAGAGAACCGCCCAATACACCTGACCCCACAGAGAGAGCCGCCCTATACACCTGACCCCACAGAGAGAGCCGCCCTATACACCTGACCCCACAGAGAGAGCCGCCCTATACACCTGACCCCACAGAGAGAGCTGCCCTATACACCTGACCCCACAGAGAGAGCCGCCCTATACACCTGACCCCTCAGAGAGAGCCGCCCTATACACCTGACCCCACAGACAGAGCCGCCCTATACACCTGACCCTGCAGAGAGAGCCGCCCTATACACCTGACCCCACAGAGAGAGCCGCCCTATACACCTGACCCCACAGAGAGAGCCGCCCTATATACCTGACCCCACAGAGAGAGCCGCTCTATACACCTGACCCCGCAGAGAGAGCCGCTCTATACACCTGACCCCGCAGAGAGAGCCGCCCTATACACCTGACCCCACAGAGAGCCGCCCTATACACCTGACCCCACAGAGAGAGCCGCCCTATACACCTGACCCCACAGAGAGAGCCGCCCTATACACCTGACCCCGCAGAGAGAGCCGCCCTATACACCTGACCCCACAGAGAGAGCCGCCCTATACACCTGACCCCACAGAGAGAGCCGCCCTATACACCTGACCCCACAGAGATAGCCGCCCTATACACCTGACCCCACAGAGAGAGCCGCCCTATACACATGACCCCACAGAGAGAGCCGCCCTATACACCTGACCCCACAGAGAGAGCCGCCCTATACACATGACCCCACAGAGATAGCCGCCCTATACACCTGACCCCACAGAGAGAGCCGCCCTATACACATGACCCCACAGAGAGAGCCGCCCTATACACCTGACCCCGCAGAGAGAGCCGCCCTATACACCTGACCCCGCAGAGAGAGCCGCCCTATACACCTGACCCCACAGAGATAGCCGCCCTATACACCTGACCCCACAGAGAGAGCCGCCCTATACACCTGACCCCACAGAGAGAGCCGCCCTATACACATGACCCCACAGAGATAGCCGCCCTATACACCTGACCCCACAGAGAGAGCCGCCCTATACACATGACCCCACAGAGAGAGCCGCCCTATACACCTGACCCCGCAGAGAGAGCCGCCCTATACACCTGACCCCGCAGAGAGAGCCGCCCTATACACCTGACCCCACAGAGAGAGCCGCCCTATACACCTGACCCCACAGAGAGAGCCGCCCTATACACCTGACCCCGCAGAGAGAGCCGCCCTATACACCTGACCCCGCAGAGAGAGCCGCCCTATACACCTGACCCCGCAGAGAGAGCCGCCCTATACACCTGACCCCACAGAGAAAGACGCCCTATACACCTGACCCCACAGAGAGAGCCGCCCTATACACCTGACCCCGCAGAGAGAGCCGCCCTATACACCTGACCCCACAGAGAGAGCCGCTCTATACACCTGACCCCACAGAGAGAGCCGCCCTATACACCTGACCCCACAGAGAGAGCCGCCCTATACACCTGACCCCGCAGAGAGAGCCGCCCTATACACCTGACCCCACAGAGATAGCCGCCCTATACACCTGACCCCACAGAGAGAGCCGCCCTATACACCTGACCCCACAGAGAGAGCTGCCCTATACACCTGACCCCACAGAGAGAGCCGCCCTATACACCTGACCCCTCAGAGAGAGCCGCCCTATACACCTGACCCCACAGACAGAGCCGCCCTATACACCTGACCCTGCAGAGAGAGCCGCCCTATACACCTGACCCCGCAGAGAGAGCCGCCCTATACACCTGACCCCACAGAGAGAGCCGCCCTATACACCTGACCCCACAGAGAGAGCCGCCCTATATACCTGACCCCACAGAGAGAGCCGCTCTATACACCTGACCCCGCAGAGAGAGCCGCTCTATACACCTGACCCCGCAGAGAGAGCCGCCCTATACACCTGACCCCACAGAGAGCCGCCCTATACACCTGACCCCACAGAGAGAGCCGCCCTATACACCTGACCCCACAGAGAGAGCCGCCCTATACACCTGACCCCGCAGAGAGAGCCGCCCTATACACCTGACCCCACAGAGATAGCCGCCCTATACACCTGACCCCACAGAGAGAGCCGCCCTATACACATGACCCCACAGAGAGAGCCGCCCTATACACCTGACCCCGCAGAGAGAGCCGCCCTATACACCTGACCCCGCAGAGAGAGCCGCCCTATACACCTGACCCCACAGAGAGAGCCGCCCTATACACCTGACCCCACAGAGAGAGCCGCCCTATACACCTGACCCCGCAGAGAGAGCCGCCCTATACACCTGACCCCGCAGAGAGAGCCGCCCTATACACCTGACCCCACAGAGAGAGCCGCCCTATACACCTGACCCCACAGAGAGAGCCGCCCTATACACCTGACCCCACAGAGAGAGCCACCCTATACACCTGACCCCACAGAGAGAGCCGCCCTATACACCTGACCCCACAGAGAGAGCCGCCCTATACACCTGACCCCACAGAGAGAGCCGCCCTATACACCTGACCCCCGCAGAGAGAGCCGCCCTATACACCTGACCCCACAGAGAGAAGACGCCCCTATACACCTGACCCCACAGAGAGAGCCGCCCTATACACCTGACCCCACAGAGAGAGCCGCCCTATACACCTGACCCCACAGAGAGAGCCGCCCTATACACCTGACCCCACAGAGAGAGCCGCTCTATACACCTGACCCCACAGAGAGAGCCGCCCTATACACCTGACCCCACAGAGAGAGCCGCTCTATACACCTGACCCCACAGAGAGAGCCGCCCCTATACACCTGACCCCACAGAGAGAGCCGCTCTATACACCTGACCCCACAGAGAGAGCCACCCCTATACACCTGACCCCACAGAGAGAGCCGCCCTATACACCTGACCCCACAGAGAGAGCCGCCCTATACACCTGACCCCACAGAGAGAGCCGCTCTATACACCTGACCCCGCAGAGAGAGCCGCCCTATACACCTGACCCCACAGAGAGAGCCGCCCTATACACCTGACCCCACAGAGAGAGACGCCCTATACACCTGACCCCACAGAGAGAGCCGCCCTATACACCTGACCCCGCAGAGAGAGCCGCTCTATACACCTGACCCCACAGAGAGAGCCGCCCTATACACCTGACCCCACAGAGAGAGCCGCCCTATACACCTGACCCCACAGAGATAGCCGCCCTATACACCTGACCCCGCAGAGAGAGCCGCCCTATACACCTGACCCCACAGAGAGAGCCGCCCTATACACCTGACCCCACAGAGAGAGCCGCCCTATACACCTGACCCCACAGAGAGAGCCGCCCTATACACCTGACCCCGCAGAGAGAGCCGCCCTATACACCTGACCCGGCAGAGAGAGCCGCCCTATACACCTGACCCCACAGAGAGAGCCGCTCTATACACCTGACCCCACAGAGAGAGCCGCCCTATACACCTGACCCCACAGAGAGAGCCGCCCTATACACCTGACCCCGCAGAGAGAGCCGCCCTATACACCTGACCCCACAGAGAGAGCCGCTCTATACACCTGACCCCACAGAGAGAGCCGCCCTATACACCTGACCCCACAGAGAGAGCCGCTCTATACACCTGACCCCACAGAGAGAGCCGCCCTATACACCTGACCCCACAGAGAGAGCCGCTCTATACACCTGACCCCACAGAGAGAACCGCCCAATACACCTGACCCCACAGAGAGAGCCGCTCTATACACCTGACCCCGCAGAGAGAGCCGCCCTATACACCTGACCCCACAGAGAGAGCCGCCCTATACACCTGACCCCGCAGAGAGAACCGCCCAATACACCCTGACCCCACAGAGAGAGCCGCCCTATACACCTGACCCCACAGAGAGAGCCGCCCTATACACCTGACCCCACAGAGAGAGCCGCCCCTATACACCTGACCCCACAGAGAGAGCCGCTCTATACACCTGACCCCACAGAGAGAGCCGCCCTATACACCTGACCCCACAGAGAGAGCCGCCCTATACACCTGACCCCACAGAGATAGCCGCCCTATACACCTGACCCTGCAGAGAGAGCCGCCCTATACACCTGACCCCTGCAGAGAGAGCCGCCCTATACACCTGACCCCACAGAGAGAGCCACCCTATACACCTGACCCCACAGAGAGAGCCGCCCTATACACCTGACCCCACAGAGAGAGCCGCCCTATACACCTGACCCGGCAGAGAGAGCCGCCCTATACACCTGACCCCACAGAGAGAGCCGCCCTATACACCTGACCCCACAGAGAGAGCCGCCCTATACACCTGACCCGGCAGAGAGAGCCGCCCTATACACCTGACCCCGCAGAGAGAGCCGCCCTATACACCTGACCCCGCAGAGAGAGCCGCCCTATACACCTGACCCCACAGAGAGAGCCGCTCTATACACCTGACCCCACAGAGAGAGCCGCCCTATACACCTGACCCCACAGAGAGAGCCGCCCTATACACCTGACCCCACAGAGAGAGCCGCTCTATACACCTGACCCCACAGAGAGAGCCGCCCTATACACCTGACCCCACAGAGAGAGCCGCCCTATACACCTGACCCCGCAGAGAGAGCCGCCCTATACACCTGACCCCACAGAGAGAGCCGCCCTATACACCCTGACCCCACAGAGAGAGCCGCCCTATACACCTGACCCTGCAGAGAGAGCCGCCCTATACACCTGACCCCACAGAGAAAGACGCCCTATACACCTGACCCCACAGAGAGAGCCGCCCTATACACCTGACCCCCACAGAGAGAGCCGCCCTATACACCTGACCCTGCAGAGAGAGCCGCCCTATACACCTGACCCCACAGAGAAAGACGCCCTATACACCTGACCCCACAGAGAGAGCCGCCCTTATACACCTGACCCCGCAGAGAGAGCCGCCCTATACACCTGACCCCGCAGAGAGAGCCGCCCTATACACCTGACCCCACAGAGAGAGCCGCCCTATACACCTGACCCCACAGAGAGAGCCGCCCTATACACCTGACCCGGCAGAGAGAGCCACCCTATACACCTGACCCCGCAGAGAGAGCCGCCCTATACACCTGACCCCGCAGAGAGAGCCGCCCTATACACCTGACCCCACAGAAAGAGCCACCCTATACACCTGACCCCACAGAGAGAGCCACCCTATACACCTGACCCCACAGAGAGAGCCGCCCTATACACCTGACCCCACAGAGAGAGCCGCCCTATACACCTGACCCGGCAGAGAGAGCCGCCCTATACACCTGACCCCACAGAGAGAGCCGCCCTATACACCTGACCCCACAGAGAGAGCCGCCCTATACACCTGACCCGGCAGAGAGAGCCGCCCTATACACCTGACCCCGCAGAGAGAGCCGCCCTATACACCTGACCCCGCAGAGAGAGCCGCCCTATACACCTGACCCCACAGAGATAGCCGCCCTATACACCTGATCCCACAGAGAGAGCCACCCTATACACCTGACCCCACAGAGAGAGCCACCCTATACACCTGACCCCACAGAGAGAGCCGCTCTATACACCTGACCCCACAGAGAGCCACCCTATACACCTGACCCCACAGAGAGAGCCGCTCTATACACCTGACGCCTGCAGAGAGAGCCGCCCTATACACCTGACCCCCACAGAGAGAGCTGCCCTATACACCTGACCCGGCAGAGAGAGCCGCCTCTATACACCTGACCCCGCAGAGAAAGACGCCCTATACACCTGACCCCACAGAGAGAGCCGCCCTATACACCTGACCCCACAGAGAGAGCCGCCCTATACACCTGACCCCACAGAGAGAGCCGCTCTATACACCTGACCCCACAGAGAGCCGCCCTATACACCTGACCCGGCAGAGAGAGCCGCTCTATACACCTGACCCCGCAGAGAGAGCCGCCCTATACACCTGACCCCACAGAGAGAGCCGCCCTATACACCTGACCCCACAGAGAGAGCCGCCCTATACACCTGACCCCACAGAGAGAGCCGCCCTATACACCTGACCCCTGCAGAGAGAGCCGCCCTATACACCTGACCCCACAGAGAAAGACGCCCTATACACCTGACCCCACAGAGAGAGCCGCCCTATACACCTGACCCCACAGAGAGAGCCGCCCTATACACCTGACCCCACAGACAGAGCCGCCCTATACACCTGACCCCACAGAGAGAGCCGCCCTATACACCTGACCCCACAGAGAGAGCCGCCCTATACACCTGACCCCACAGAGAGAGCCGCCCTATACACCTGACCCCACAGAGAGAGCCGCCCTATACACCTGACCCCACAGAGAGAGCCGCCCTATACACCTGACCCCACAGAGAGAGCCGCCCTATACACCTGACCCCGCAGAGAGAGCCGCCCTATACACCTGACCCCGCAGAGAGAGCCGCCCTATACACCTGACCCCGCAGAGAGAGCCGCCCTATACACCCTGACCCCGCAGAGAGAGCCGCCCTATACACCTGACCCCGCAGAGAGAGCCGCCCTATACACCTGACCCCGCAGAGAGAGCCGCCCTATACACCTGACCCCGCAGAGAGAGCCGCCCTATACACCTGACCCCACAGAGAGAGCCGCCCTATACACCTGACCCCACAGAGAGAGCCGCCCTATACACCTGACCCCACAGAGAGAGCCGCCCTATACACCTGACCCCGCAGAGAGAGCCGCCCTATACACCTGACCCCACAGAGAGAGCCGCCCTATACACCTGACCCCACAGAGAGAGCCGCTCTATACACCTGACCCCACAGAGAGAGCCGCCCTATACACCTGACCCCACAGAGAGAGCCGCCCTATACACCTGACCCCACAGAGAGAGCCGCTCTATACACCTGACCCCACAGAGAGAGCCGTCCTATACACCTGACCCCGCAGAGAGAGCCGCCCTGTACACCTGACCCCACAGAGAGAACCGCCCTATACACCTGACCCTGCAGAGAGAGCCGCCCAATACACCTGACCCCACAGAGGAGAGCCGCTCTATACACCTGACCCCACAGAGAGAGCCGCCCTATACACCTGACCCCACAGAGAGAGCCGCCCTATACACCTGACCCCACAGAAAGCCGCCCTATACACCTGACCCCACAGAGAGAGCCACCCTATACACCTGACCCCGCAGAGAGAGCCGCCCTATACACCTGACCCCACAGAGAGAGCCACCCTATACACCTGACCCCGCAGAGAGAGCCGCCCTATACACCTGACCCCACAGAGAGAGCCACCCTATACACCTGACCCCGCAGAGAGAGCCGTCCTATACACCTGACCCCACAGAGAGAGCCGCTCTATACACCTGACCCCCACAGAGAGAGCCGCCCTATACACCTGACCCCACAGAGAGAGCCGCCCTATACACCTGACCCCGCAGAGAGAGCCGCCCTATACACCTGACCCCACAGAGAGAGCCGCTCTATACACCTGATCCCACAGAGAGAGCCGCCCTATACACCTGACCCCACAGAGAGAGCCGCCCTATACACCTGACCCCAAAGAGAGAGCCGCCCTATACACCTGACCCCACAGAGAGAGCCGCTCTATACACCTGACCCCACAGAGAGAGCCGCCCTATACACCTGACCCCACAGAGAGAGCCGCCCTATACACCTGACCCTGCAGAGAGAGCCGCCCTATACACCTGACCCCACAGAGAAAGACGCCCTATACACCTGACCCCACAGAGAGAGCCGCCCTATACACCTGACCCCACAGAGAGAGAGCCGCCCTATACACCTGACCCCACAGACAGAGCCGCCCTATACACCTGACCCCACAGAGAGAGCTGCCCTATACACCTGACCCCACAGAGAGAGCCGCCCTATACACCTGACCCCACAGAGAGAGCCGCCCTATACACCTGACCCTGCAGAGAGAGCCGCCCTATACACCTGACCCCACAGAGAAAGACGCCCTATACACCTGACCCCACAGAGAGAGCCGCCCTATACACCTGACCCCACAGAGAGAGCCGCCCTATACACCTGACCCCACAGACAGAGCCGCCCTATACACCTGACCCCACAGAGAGAGCCGCCCTATACACCTGACCCCACAGAGAGAGCCGCCCTATACACCTGACCCCACAGAGAGAGCCGCCCTATACACCTGACCCCACAGAGAGAGTCGCCCTATACACCTGACCCCACAGAGAGAGACGCCCTATACACCTGACCCCACAGAGAGAGCCGCCCTATACACCTGACCCCGCAGAGAGAGCCGCCCTATACACCTGACCCCGCAGAGAGAGCCGCCCTATACACCTGACCCCGCAGAGAGAGCCGCCCTATACACCTGACCCCGCAGAGAGAGCCGCCCTATACACCTGACCCCGCAGAGAGAGCCGCCCTATACACCTGACCCCGCAGAGAGAGCCGCCCTATACACCTGACCCCGCAGAGAGAGCCGCCCTATACACCTGACCCCACAGAGAGAGCCGCCCTATACACCTGACCCCACAGAGAGAGCCGCCCCCTATACACCTGACCCCACAGAGAGAGCCGCCCTATACACCTGACCCCGCAGAGAGAGCCGCCCTATACACCTGACCCCACAGAGAGAGCCGCCCTATACACCTGACCCCACAGAGAGAGCCGCTCTATACACCTGACCCCACAGAGAGAGCCGCCCTATACACCTGACCCCACAGAGAGAGCCGCCCTATACACCTGACCCCACAGAGAGAGCCGCTCTATACACCTGACCCCACAGAGAGAGCCGTCCTATACACCTGACCCCGCAGAGAGAGCCGCCCTGTACACCTGACCCCACAGAGAGAACCGCCCTATACACCTGACCCTGCAGAGAGAGCCGCCCAATACACCTGACCCCACAGAGAGAGCCGCTCTATACACCTGACCCCACAGAGAGAGCCGCCCTATACACCTGACCCCACAGAGAGAGCCGCCCTATACACCTGACCCCACAGAAAGCCGCCCTATACACCTGACCCCACAGAGAGAGCCACCCTATACACCTGACCCCGCAGAGAGAGCCGCCCTATACACCTGACCCCACAGAGAGAGCCACCCTATACACCTGACCCCGCAGAGAGAGCCGCCCTATACACCTGACCCCACAGAGAGAGCCACCCTATACACCTGACCCCGCAGAGAGAGCCGTCCTATACACCTGACCCCACAGAGAGAGCCGCTCTATACACCTGACCCCACAGAGAGAGCCGCCCTATACACCTGACCCCACAGAGAGAGCCGCCCTATACACCTGACCCCGCAGAGAGAGCCGCCCTATACACCTGACCCCACAGAGAGAGCCGCTCTATACACCTGACCCCACAGAGAGAGCCGCCCTATACACCTGACCCCACAGAGAGAGCCGCCCTATACACCTGACCCCAAAGAGAGAGCCGCCCTATACACCTGACCCCACAGAGAGAGCCGCTCTATACACCTGACCCCACAGAGAGAGCCGCCCTATACACCTGACCCCACAGAGAGAGCCGCCCTATACACCTGACCCTGCAGAGAGAGCCGCCCTATACACCTGACCCCACAGAGAAAGACGCCCTATACACCTGACCCCACAGAGAGAGCCGCCCTATACACCTGACCCCACAGAGAGAGCCGCCCTATACACCTGACCCCACAGACAGAGCCGCCCTATACACCTGACCCCACAGAGAGAGCTGCCCTATACACCTGACCCCACAGAGAGAGCCGCCCTATACACCTGACCCCACAGAGAGAGCCGCCCTATACACCTGACCCTGCAGAGAGAGCCGCCCTATACACCTGACCCCACAGAGAAAGACGCCCTATACACCTGACCCCACAGAGAGAGCCGCCCTATACACCTGACCCCACAGAGAGAGCCGCCCTATACACCTGACCCCACAGACAGAGCCGCCCTATACACCTGACCCCACAGAGAGAGCCGCCCTATACACCTGACCCCACAGAGAGAGCCGCCCTATACACCTGACCCCACAGAGAGAGCCGCCCTATACACCTGACCCCACAGAGAGAGTCGCCCTATACACCTGACCCCACAGAGAGAGCCGCCCTATACACCTGACCCCACAGAGAGAGCCGCCCTATACACCTGACCCCGCAGAGAGAGCCGCCCTATACACCTGACCCCGCAGAGAGAGCCGCCCTATACACCTGACCCCGCAGAGAGAGCCGCCCTATACACCTGACCCCGCAGAGAGAGCCGCCCTATACACCTGACCCCGCAGAGAGAGCCGCCCTATACACCTGACCCCGCAGAGAGAGCCGCCCTATACACCTGACCCCGCAGAGAGAGCCGCCCTATACACCTGACCCCACAGAGAGAGCCGCCCTATACACCTGACCCCACAGAGAGAGCCGCCCTATACACCTGACCCCACAGAGAGAGCCGCCCTATACACCTGACCCCGCAGAGAGAGCCGCCCTATACACCTGACCCCACAGAGAGAGCCGCCCTATACACCTGACCCCACAGAGAGAGCCGCTCTATACACCTGACCCCACAGAGAGAGCCGCCCTATACACCTGACCCCACAGAGAGAGCCGCTCTATACACCTGACCCCACAGAGAGAGCCGTCCTATACACCTGACCCCGCAGAGAGAGCCGCCCTGTACACCTGACCCCACAGAGAGAACCGCCCTATACACCTGACCCTGCAGAGAGAGCCGCCCAATACACCTGACCCCACAGAGAGAGCCGCTCTATACACCTGACCCCACAGAGAGAGCCGCCCTATACACCTGACCCCACAGAGAGAGCCGCCCTATACACCTGACCCCACAGAAAGCCGCCCTATACACCTGACCCCACAGAGAGAGCCACCCTATACACCTGACCCCGCAGAGAGAGCCGCCCTATACACCTGACCCCACAGAGAGAGCCACCCTATACACCTGACCCCGCAGAGAGAGCCGCCCTATACACCTGACCCCACAGAGAGAGCCACCCTATACACCTGACCCCGCAGAGAGAGCCGTCCTATACACCTGACCCCACAGAGAGAGCCGTCCTATACACCTGACCCCACAGAGAGAGCCGCTCTATACACCTGACCCCACAGAGAGAGCCGCCCTATACACCTGACCCCACAGAGAGAGCCGCCCTATACACCTGACCCCGCAGAGAGAGCCGCCCTATACACCTGACCCCACAGAGAGAGCCGCTCTATACACCTGACCCCACAGAGAGAGCCGCCCTATACACCTGACCCCACAGAGAGAGCCGCCCTATACACCTGACCCCAAAGAGAGAGCCGCCCTATACACCTGACCCCACAGAGAGAGCCGCTCTATACACCTGACCCCACAGAGAGAGCCGCCCTATACACCTGACCCCACAGAGAGAGCCGCCCTATACACCTGACCCTGCAGAGAGAGCCGCCCTATACACCTGACCCCACAGAGAAAGACGCCCTATACACCTGACCCCACAGAGAGAGCCGCCCTATACACCTGACCCCACAGAGAGAGCCGCCCTATACACCTGACCCCACAGACAGAGCCGCCCTATACACCTGACCCCACAGAGAGAGCTGCCCTATACACCTGACCCCACAGAGAGAGCCGCCCTATACACCTGACCCCACAGAGAGAGCCGCCCTATACACCTGACCCCACAGAGAGAGCCGCCCTATACACCTGACCCCACAGAGAGAGCCGCCCTATACACCTGACCCCACAGAGAGAGCCGCCCTATACACCTGACCCCACAGAGAGAGCCGCCCTATACACCTGACCCCGCAGAGAGAGCCGCCCTATACACCTGACCCCGCAGAGAGAGCCGCCCTATACACCTGACCCCGCAGAGAGAGCCGCCCTATACACCTGACCCCGCAGAGAGAGCCGCCCTATACACCTGACCCCACAGAGAGAGCCGCCCTATACACCTGACCCCGCAGAGAGAGCCGCCCTATACACCTGACCCCACAGAGAGAGCCGCCCTATACACCTGACCCCACAGAGAGAGCCGCCCTATACACCTGACCCCACAGAGAGAGCCGCCCTATACACCTGACCCCGCAGAGAGAGCCGCCCTATACACCTGACCCCGCAGAGAGAGCCGCCCTATACACCTGACCCCGCAGAGAGAGCCGCCCTATACACCTGACCCTGCAGAGAGAGCCGCCCTATACACCTGACCCGGCAGAGAGAGCCGCCCTATACACCTGACCCCACAGAGAGAGCCGCCCTATACACCTGACCCCACAGAGAGAGCCGCTCTATACACCTGACCCCACAGAGAGAGCCGCCCTATACACCTGACCCCACAGAGAGAGCCGCCCTATACACCTGACCCCGCAGAGAGAGCCGCCCTATACACCTGACCCCGCAGAGAGAGCCGCTCTATACACCTGACCCCACAGAGAGAACCGCCCAATACACCTGACCCCACAGAGAGAGCCACCCTATACACCTGACCCCGCAGAGAGAGCCGCCCTATACACCTGACCCCGCAGATAGAGCCGCCCTATACACCTGACCCCGCAGAGAGAGCCGCCCTATACACCTGACCCGGCAGAGAGAGCCGCCCTATACACCTCAGAGCCATCTCTCTCCATCCTCTGCTGACTGAGGTCCTGCGCTGACCAGACGTCTCCCATACCGTCCAGTGTCCTGGGATAGGCCGGGGCTGTACAAACTGCAGGGAAACAAACAAGGAACTTACAAAGTGGAGACACCAGACCTATAACCTAGAAGATATAGAGAGGACATAACCCCGAGGCCCAGACAATAGAAGCGGGAGCCCTCGGGGACGCGGCACACAGACATCAGACTGTTCTGACCGTTCCTCCAGGTTTTCCGTCTTCTTCTCAGACATTCTAGAAACGTTCCGAGCTCAGAGAATGAACCTTTGGTTGTCGCTTCGCTTCTTTGTCTCCTAAATCTGCCCAGCTGAGATCTGAATGTTTACATAAACCTCTTTATCTCAGTAGGCGCAGATTCCCCCCATATCGCCCAGAAAGGGTTTGTCGGCTTCACCTACTTGGAAAATGATGAAACTGCTAATTTAGTCGAGAGTCAGCGGCGGCGCGGTGGCGGCAGCCGGAGAATGGCGGCTTTTCATCAGGGCTCGGGATTGTATTACTTGCCGGCTTTGTTGTCGCCTTCCCTTCCTTCGCCTTTGTTAATGTTTTCTTGTCTTTGTTCCGGCCACGCTTTCTCCGACATTTTCTTATAGATACGGAACAAGTACAAAATCGGGAGGATAAAGGAGACATATTGGCCATTGAGGTGTCTCATTCTGGACATCATATGGCCGTATAACCGCGGCCGTCTGCTCGGGTGTCATCAGGGCGTCTGCGCCATCACCGCATGTGGCCACAATAAAACTCTCCGTTATACTTTGTATTCTTCTTTATTTCTGACATTTCCATGAAGATTTAGCCTTGGAATGAAACCATTGCAGAGAGCGATGAGGACTCAGTGGCCAAAGTGGCTCATTAAGGCCGCGCTGACGCCGCACATGGCAGTTTAGTCGTTATTACTTGTATTCTCCGAGAAATGACAATTCTGCAGATTTGTTTTATATCATTTTGTGTTTTGCATCATTATTCCTCCTAGAAATGAATGGATACAATGGGAAACCTCCTGGATAGTCCTGGATTCTGGCCGGTCCCGCTGCCCCGGTCACTGGGAGGTAAGTCCCGACTACAACGCCTCAGGATGCAGATGAGTGACGTAGAAACATGAGGCAGGAGCCGGACGCACCGCTCTGCACCCTGTGCTCAGCCCCTGGGAGCTCCCTCAATACTCCGGGACAAGAGACTGCAGGGGAGCGAGGAGAGGAGAGGAGAAGGGAAGCGAGGAGAGGGGAGGAGAAGGGGAGCGAGGAGAGGGGAGAGGGGGAGCGAGGAGAGGAGCAGGGGAACGAGGAAAGGGGAGGAGAAGGGAAGAGAGGAGAGGGGAGGAGCAGCGGAGCGAGGAGAGGAGAAGGGAAGCGAGGAGAGGGGAGGAGAAGGGGAGTGAGGAGAGGGGAGAGGGGAGGAGCAGGGGAGGAGAAGGGGAGTGAGGAGAGGGGAGAGGGGAGGAGCAGGGGAGCGAGGAGAGGAGCAGGGGAACGAGGAAAGGGGAGGAGAAGGGAAGAGAGGAGAGGAGAAGGGGAGCGAGGAGAGGAGCAGGGGAGCGAGGGGAGAGGAGGAGCAGGGGAGCGAGGAGAAGGGAGGGGCAGGGGAGCGAGGAGAGGAGCAGGGGAACGAGGAAAGGGGAGGAGAAGGGAAGAGAGGAGAGGGGGAGCGAGGAGAGGAGCAGGGGAGAGGGGAGGAGCAGGGGAGCGAGGAGAGGAGCAGGGGAACGAGGAGAGGGGAGGAGAAGGGGAGTGAGGAGAGGGGAGAGGGGAGGAGCAGGGGAGCGAGGAGAGGAGCAGGGGAACGAGGAAAGGGGAGGAGAAGGGAAGCGAGGAGAGGAGAGGAGAGGAGAAGGGGAGCGAGGAGAGGGGAGAGGGGAGGAGCAGGGGAGCGAGGAGAGGAGCAGGGGAGCGAGGAGAGGGGAGGAGCAGGGGAGCGAGGAGAGGAGCAGGGGAACGAGGAAAGGGGAGGAGAAGGGAAGAGAGGAGAGGGGGAGCGAGGAGAGGAGCAGGGGAACGAGGAAAGGGGAGGAGAAGGGAAGAGAGGAGAGGGGAGGAGCAGCGGAGCGAGGAGAGGAGAAGGGAAGCGAGGAGAGGGGAGGAGAAGGGGAGTGAGGAGAGGGGAGAGGGGAGGAGCAGGGGAGCGAGGAGAGGAGCAGGGGAGCGAGGAGAGGGGAGGAGAAGGGAAGCGAGGAGAGGAGAGGAGAGGAGAAGGGGAGCGAGGAGAGGGGAGAGGGGAGGAGCAGGGGAGCGAGGAGAGGAGCAGGGGAGCGAGGAGAGGGGAGGAGCAGGGGAGCGAGGAGAGGAGCAGGGGAACGAGGAAAGGGGAGGAGAAGGGAAGAGAGGAGAGGGGGAGCGAGGAGAGGGGAGAGGGGAGGAGCAGGGGAGCGAGGAAAGGGGAGGAGAAGGGAAGAGAGGAGAGGGGGAGCGAGGAGAGGAGCAGGGGAGAGGGGAGGAGCAGGGGAGCGAGGAGAGGAGCAGGGGAACGAGGAAAGGGGAGGAGAAGGGAAGAGAGGAGAGGGGAGGAGCAGCGGAGCGAGGAGAGGAGAAGGGAAGCGAGGAGAGGGGAGGAGAAGGGGAGTGAGGAGAGGGGAGAGGGGAGGAGCAGGGGAGCGAGGAGAGGAGCAGGGGAATGAGGAAAGGGGAGGAGAAGGGAAGAGAGGAGAGGGGGAGCGAGGAGAGGAGCAGGGGAGCGAGGGGAGAGGAGGAGCAGGGGAGCGAGGAGAGGAGCAGGGGAGCGAGGAGAAGGGAGGAGCAGGAGAGCGAGGAGAGGAGAGGAGCAGGGGAGCGAGGAGAGGGGAGGAGCAGCGGAGCGAGGAGAGGAGAAGGGAAGCGAGGAGAGGGGAGGAGAAGGGGAGCGAGGAGAGGGGAGAGGGGAGGAGCAGGGGAGCGAGGAGAGGAGCAGGGGAGCTAGGAGAGGGGAGAGGGGAGGAGCAGGGGAGCGAGGAAAGGGGAGGAGAAGGGAAGAGAGGAGAGGGGGAGCGAGGAGAGGAGCAGGGGAACGAGGAAAGGGGAGGAGAAGGGAAGAGAGGAGAGGGGGAGCGAGGAGAGGGGAGAGGGGAGGAGCAGGGGAGCGAGGAGAGGAGCAGGGGAACGAGGAAAGGGGAGGAGAAGGGAAGAGAGGAGAGGGGAAGCGAGGAGAGGAGCAGGGGAGCGAGGGGAGAGGAGGAGCAGGGGAGCGAGGAGAGGAGCAGGGGAGCGAGGAGAAGGGAGGAGCAGGAGAGCGAGGAGAGGAGCAGGGGAGCGAGGAGAGGGGAGGAGCAGCGGAGCGAAGAGAGGGGAGAGGGGAGGAGCAGGGGAGCGAGGAGAGGAGCAGGGGAACGAGGAAAGGGGAGGAGAAGGGAAGAGAGGAGAGGAGAAGGGGAGCGAGGAGAGGAGCAGGGGAGCGAGGGGAGGGGAGGAGCAGGGGAGCGAGGAGAGGAGCAGGGGAGCGAGGAGAAGGGAGGAGCAGGGGAGCGAGGAGAGGAGCAGGGGAGCGAGGAGAGGGGAGGAGCAGCGGAGCGAGGAGAGGAGAGGAGCAGGGGAGCGAGGAGAGGGGAGGAGCAGCGGAGCGAGGAGAGGAGAGGAGCAGGGGAGCGAGGAGAGGAGCAGGGGAACGAGGAAAGGGGAGGAGAAGGGAAGAGAGGAGAGGAGAAGGGGAGCGAGGAGAGGAGCAGGGGAGCGAGGAGAAGGGAGGAGCAGGAGAGCGAGGAGAGGAGAGGAGCAGGGGAGCGAGGAGAGGGGAGGAGCAGCGGAGCGAGGAGAGGAGCAGGGGAGCGAGGAAAGGGGACCAGCAGGGGAGTGAGGAGACAGGAGGAGAAGGGAAGCGAGGAGAGGGGAGGAGAAGGGAAGTGAGGAGAGGGGAGGAGCAGGGGAGTGAGGAGAGGGGAGGAGAAGGGAAGTGAGGAAAGGGGAGGAGCAGGGGAGTGAGGAGAGGGGAGGAGCAGGGAAGCGAGGAGAGGGGAGGAGAAGGGAAGCGAGGAGAGGGGAGGAGAAGGGAAGTGAGGAGAGGGGAGGAAAAGGGAAGTGAGGAGAGGGGAGGAGAAGGGAAGCGAGGAGAGGGGAGGAGAAGGGAAGCGAGGAGAGGGGAGGAGAAGGGAAGCGAGGAGAGGGGAGGAGAAGGGAAGCAAGGAGAGGGGAGGAGAAGGGAAGTGAGGAGAGGGGAGGAGAAGGGGAGCGAGGAGAGGGGAGAGGGGAGGAGCAGGGGAGCGAGGAGAGGGGAGAGGAGCAGGGGAACGAGGAAAGGGGAGGAGAGGGAAGAGAGGAGAGGAGAAGGGGGAGCGAGGAGAGGAGCAGGGGAGTGAGGGGAGAGGAGGAGCAGGGGAGCGAGGAGAGGAGCAGGGGAGCGAGGAGAAGGGAGGAGCAGGAGAGCGAGGAGAGGAGAGGAGCAGGGGAGCGAGGAGAGGGGAGGAGCAGCGGAGCGAGGAGAGGAGCAGGGGAGCGAGGAGAGGGGAGGAGCAGTGGAGCGAGGAGAGGAGAGGAGCAGGGGAGCGAGGAGAAGGGAGGAGCAGGGGAGCGAGGAAAGGGGACCAGCAGGGGAGTGAGGAGACAGGAAGAGAAGGGAAGCGAGGAGAGGGGAGGAGAAGGGAAGTGAGGAAAGGGGAGGAGCAGGGGAGTGAGGAGAGGGGAGGAGCAGGGGAGTGAGGAGAGGGGAGGAGCAGGGAAGTGAGGAGAGGGGAGGAAAAGGGAAGCAAGGAGAGGGGAGGAAAAGGGAAGTGAGGAGAGGGGAGGAGAAGGGAAGTGAGGAGAGGGGAGGAGCAGGGGAGTGAGGAGAGGGGAGGAGCAGGGAAGTGAGGAGAGGGGAGGAGCAGGGGAGTGAGGAGAGGGGAGGAGCAGGGGAGTGAGGAGAGGGGAGGAGCAGGGAAGTGAGGAGAGGGGAGGAGCAGGGAAGTGAGGAGAGGGGAGGAGCAGGGGAGTGAGGAGAGGGGAGGAGCAGGGAAGTGAGGAGAGGGGAGGAGCAGGGGAGTGAGGAGAGGGGAGGAAAAGGGAAGTGAGGAGAGGGGAGGAGAAGGGAAGCAAGGAAAGGGGAGGAGAAGGGGAGCGAGGAGAGGGGAGGAGCAGTGGAGCGAGGAGAGGAGAGGAGCAGGGGAGCGAGGAGAGGGGAGGAGCAGGGGAGCGAGGAGAGGGGAGGAGCAGGGGAGTGAGGAGACAGGAGGAGAAGGGAAGCGAGGAGAGGGGAGGAGCAGGGAAGCGAGGGGAGAGGAGGAGAAGGGAAGCGAGGAGAGGGGAGGAGAAGGGGAGCGAGGAGAGGGGAGGAGCAGGGAGGAGAGGGGAGGAGAAGGGGAGCAAGAAAAAGAACAGGGGAGTGAGGAGAGGGGAGGAGAAGGGAAGCGAGGAGAGGGGAGGAGCAGGGGAGTGAGGAGAGGGGAGGAGCAGGGGAGTGAGGAGAGGGGAGGAGCAGGGGAGTGAGGAGAGGGGAGGAGCAGGGGAGTGAGGAGAGGGGAGGAGCAGGGAAGTGAGGAGAGGGGAGGAGAAGGGAAGCGAGGAGAGGGGAGGAGCTTATCCAGGCAAAAAGGGAGGGAGGTGAAAAAGTCATACTCCCCAGTGTCCTCCCAGCGTGGTCGGGTCCTGCTGCTCCAGTGTCTTCTAGGATACCTTCTGCAAGTATGATCGAAAGTAGAGGGGTAAAGAAGGCCAATATGGCACACCACCCACCAACGGGAAGCGACTTCAATATATTATAACCTGGCCTCATGTTACTGACATTATGGACTCCTCCCCTTTATACCTTACATTACACCTATACATATAATCCTTCCTATACTACTGCCCTAATCTACATACAGTCTCCCCTATGTCTACCCCTACTGATACCTTACACCTATACCTTATATGATATCTACTGCCTTAGCATTGGGACACATTGGCTGATTGTGTCTTAATACTAAAGCAGTAGACATCTAAGGGTGCATTCACATGGAGTAACGTGCCGCGTGACCTGGCACGTATACACCGTGTGAGATTTTGAGAGTTAGTCTCGTATGCGCTGCGTTATTTTGCGGCCGTGATTTTGTGACTGCAAAATCACAGCCACAAAATAACGCTGCGTATACGAGACTAACTTCCATTGAAATCAATGGGAGCGTATACGGCGCTCAAAATCTCACACGGCGTATACGTGCCAGGTCACGCGGCACGTTACTCCATGTGAATGCACCCTTATAGTGTTACGCATCATTGTACCTCGGTAACACAGGGTATGCCCGGCCTACAAGGTGGATAGACGACTATCTGAGTGAGAAGAATAAGAGTCGGAATATGACAATATGGATAATAAACCAATACCGTCACCTATGTAATAAAGAGAACTGTCCTATAGTATGAAGGTGAGCTAACATGGCAGAACAATGTCCTGCGGTATCTGGGGATGAGCCCAGGAGGAAGGAATCTATAGGGGTTCAGTCTGCCCATGGTATAGTCACAAGAGAGTCTATAGAAGAGCAAATTGGGATTTATAGGAGGCGCATACGTGGATAATCCATAGCAGTGTATAGAAGAGGCATGAGGTATGCTCCAAGGGACCGTAGTGCAGGACTTAATATATGGCAGTCACATTGCTCCAGATAAAGGGAATACATACAGGTATATAATGGGGGAGCGTGTGGACTACATGACTAATATATACATTAGGGGGAGGTAAGAGGAATAGGCTCTAATAGGGGTATGCATCCTAATGAAGAGACACAGCAGATATAAGTACAGCAAAGATATAGGGGATATAGAGGACATATAGGGTACAAAGGAAGACGGCAGGTGAAATAAGGCAGAAGCACAGCAAGGAGTCTAAGGGGCTTAAGGTATAAGGTATAGAAGCTGTAGGTAGCTATAGGTGTAAGGGGTAGAAGCAGGAGAGATTAGGGCAGGATTATATGTATAGGTGTAATATAAGGAATATATAGGTGTAATATAAGGTATAGGTATAATATAAGGAATATATAGGTGTAATATAAGGAATAGGTGTAATATAAGGTATAAGTGTAATATAAGGAATATATAGGTGTAATATAAGGTATATGTATAGGTATAATATAAAGAATATATAGGTGTAATATAAGGTATAGGTGTAATATAAGGAATAGGTTAATATAAGGTATATGTATAGGTACTGTATAATATAAGGAATCTATATAGGTGTAATATAAGGTATATGTATAGGTATAATATAAGGAATAGGTGTAATATAAGGTATATGTATAGGTATAATATAAGGAATAGGTGTAATATAAGGTATAGGTGTAATATAAGGAATAGGTGTAATATAAGGTATATGTATAGGTATAATATAAGGAATAGGTGTAATATAAGGTATATGTATAGGTATAATATAAGGAATAGGTGTAATATAAGGAATATGTATAGGTGTAATATAAGGTATAGGTGTAATATAAGGAATAGGTGTAATATAAGGTATATGTATAGGTATAATATAAGGAATAGGTGTAATATAACGGTATATGTATAGGTATAATATAAGGAATAGGTGTAATATAAGGTATATGTATAGGTATAATATAAGGAATAGGTGTAATATAAGGTATATGTATAGGTATAATATAAAGAATATATAGGTGTAATATAAGGTATAGGTGTAATATAAGGTATATGTATAGGTATAATATAAGGTATAGGTGTAATGTATAAGTAGCTATGGTGTAGAGGAGAGATTATAGATAGATTATGGCAGTACAGGATGGATTTAGGGGGCTGTAGATATCATATAAGGCAGAACTCTTTAAAGAGACCTGAGAGAAGACGCCGGAGCAGGACTGGAACGTGTCGGGCGCACACCTCAGCACCGGGGACAGGTAAGATATATATGTTTTACCCCGGCATATATAAAACCTCCCCCTTTCCTTCTTGTAACTTTTCCAAGCTGATGAAGAGACGAGTTGCGGAAACGTTGTATTTTACAGTGAATTGTTAATAAATACCTGACGCCGCCGGAGTGCCGCCACATACTGTCTCTTGTCACGTCCTAATGCCTCGGCCTCAGCGGTCACATCCAGCGGGGACTCCTGCAGGAAGACAACAATGGACCGGCAGGATCGGGCCGCACCGAGAGGTGAGTAGGATTTTTATTTTTTGGCCCCCCTCCCCCAGCCTATTTAAAATAGAACAATTTTGCCTGGACAAGCCCTTGAAGTTGGGCCAAAGCCAAGAGGAATGTGTGACATGCAGGAGGCGAGTACAGCTTGTGCGTCAGATCACTCCACTCCTGAATATGGCTCAGAAATACGGAGCAATGTCTACAACAAGAAAGCCGCGGCCTGATGAGTGCTCTCCTATTATCAAGATCAGTGACAGAAATCCCAAAATCACAGGCAACACGATGGCTCAGTGGTTAGCAGTGTAGTGTTGGAGTCCTGGGTTCGAATCCTGCCATGTATGTTCTCCCTGTGTTAGTGTGGCTTTCCTCCCTCACTGCAAAGATATAATAATAGGGAGAAAGTGTATGTTGTGAGTCCTATGGCTGAATAACCTTCTCCTAAATCTGCCTGGGCGACAGCAGAGAAACAGGGACCACCAACCTGACAGTAATTAGCATATTGGGTGCACTGACCACGGGACTGGAGAGAAGTCTATGGAAAGGGTTGGGATTGGTGGAGGAGGTGAAAGGTCCTTTCTATACTGACCGCCCACTGCAGATAGCGGCCAGCCGAAACCTGGGGTCATGGGCGACTAGTGTGCCCTTTAAGAGGTCAGAGCGGTGTGAGGCCACGAAGAGGACGCTGGGAGGTGTTATATTTACTATAATGACAGTAACATGTGTTATGCCTGGAATATGGGAATGTCAGCATCATAGGGGTTAACCCGCTTACACATATATGCACGCGCACTCATACACACATGCATGTTTTATTTGTCACGGTGCCTTGTCTCTCTTCCCCCATTCTACGCTTTGCCAGGGGCTCGGTGATATTTCGAGTGTCCCTGGTAATCCCAGGACAGCACAGACCGGACGCTCTGAGTATAATCTGGGTGTACATGGTCCCGCTTGTGTCACTTACACGTCTAGTTCTCCCGGCTGTCCTCACACGCTTGACTTGACTATTACAAGGCGACAATCCACATCACGGCTGTAAGCGACGTCTGTACACACAACCCCGAGCCCCTCCATCTCGCTCGTCCTAATATTGCCGGCTTTGCTGGTCCTTTGCTGTATAATGTCTAATGACTAGCCTTGCACTTTGCTCCTCGGGGCCCTTCTGTCCCCGGCACATCCATTCATTCACTCTAAAGATTTGCTGGAATTTCTGCATAAAGTATAAAAGACAAGAAAAAAGATAAAAAGACAAAGAAGTCTCCGGAAAGCAGCCGAGGGTCCGAGCCCCCAAACAGAACCCAACACCAGCCCATGGACGACGCCTGCCAAGCTGCTGGAGGGACTGTATGAGTGACGTATAGTCTATAGGAGACATCGAGGGACGGGGTGAACGTTTCTGTTCTCAAAATAGAGTAAATGTAAATGCTGCTGTGACTCCGGCCTTAAAGGTCCCTGACCCTACAGACACCGCTGACTTCTATAGGACTGCTGCAGAATTTACTCCTATTAGTACAGATGGGGTAAAGGGCTGTCAAAGCGCACAGACCTGCACAAGAGCTGCACAAGAGATTCACAAGAGCTGCACAAGAGATTCACAAGAGCTGCACAAGAGATTCACAAGAGCTGCACAAGAGATTCAAAAGAGCTGCACAAGAGCTGCACAAGAGATTCACAAGAGATTCAAAAGAGCTGCACAAGAGCTGCACAAGAGATTCACAAGAGCTGCACAAGAGATTCACAAGAGCTGCACAAGAGATGCACAAGAGATTCACAAGAGATTCAAAAGAGCTGCACAAGAGCTGCACAAGAGATTCACAAGAGCTGCACAAGAGATTCACAAGAGCTGCACAAGAGATTCAAAAGAGCTGCACAAGAGCTGCACAAGAGATTCACAAGAGCTGCACAAGAGATTCAAAAGAGCTGCACAAGAGCTGCACAAGAGATTCACAAGAGCTGCACAAGAGCTGCACAAGAGATTCAAAAGAGCTGCACAAGAGATGCACAAGAGATTTACAAGAGCTGCACAAGAGATTCAAAAGAGCTGCACAACAGATGCACAAGAGATTCAAAAGAGATTCACAATAGCTGCACAAGAGATTCACAAGAGCTGCACAAGAGATGCACAAGAGATTCACAAGAGCTGCACAAGAGATTCAAAAGAGCTGCACAAGAGATTCACAAGAGCTGCACAAGAGATTCACAAGAGCTGCACAAGAGATGCACAAGAGATTCAAAAGAGCTGCACAAGAGATTCACAAGAGCTGCACAAGAGATTCAAAAGAGCTGCACAAGAGATGCACAAGAGCTGCACAAGAGATTCACAAGAGCTGCACAAGAGATTCAAAAGAGCTGCACAAGAGATGCACAAGAGATTCACAAGAGCTGCACAAGAGATTCAAAAGAGCTGCACAAGAGATGCACAAGAGATTCAAAAGAGATTCACAATAGCTGCACAAGAGCTGCACAAGAGCTCCTAAATCTGCCTGGGCTACAGCAGAGAAACAGGGACCACCAACCTGACAGTAATTAGCATATTGGGTGCACTGACCACGGGACTGGAGAGAAGTCTATGGAAAGGGTTGGGATTGGTGGAGGAGGTGAAAGGTCCTTTCTATACTGACCGCCCACTGCAGATAGCGGCCAGCCGAAACCTGGGGTCATGGGCGACTAGTGTGTCCTTTAAGAGGTCAGAGCGGTGTGAGGCCACGAAGAGGACGCTGGGAGGTGTTATATTTACTATAATGACAGTAACATGTGTTATGCCTGGAATATGGGAATGTCAGCATCATAGGGGTTAACCCGCTTACACATATATGCACGCGCACTCATACACACATGCATGTTTTATTTGTCACGGTGCCTTGTCTCTCTTCCCCCATTCTACGCTTTGCCAGGGGCTCGGTGATATTTCGAGTGTCCCTGGTAATCCCAGGACAGCACAGACCGGACGCTCTGAGTATAATCTGGGTGTACATGGTCCCGCTTGTGTCACTTACACGTCTAGTTCTCCCGGCTGTGCTCTCTTGTGCACTCTTGATCTTGATCTTGATCTTGTGCTCTCTTGTTCTCTCTTGTGCACAAGAGCTGCACAAGAGATGCACAAGAGATTCACAAGAGCTGCACAAGAGCTTCACAAGAGCTGCACAAGAGATTCACAAGAGATTCAGAAGAGCTTCACAAGAGTTGCACAAGAGATTCACAAGAGCTTCACAAGAGATTCACAAGAGCTGCACAAGAGATTCACAAGAGATTCACAAGATATTCAAAAGAGCTGCACAAGAGATTCGCAAGAGATTCACAAGAGCTGCAGAAGAGCTTCACAAGAGATTTACAAGAGCTGCACAAGAGCTTCACAAGAGCTGCACAAGAGCTTCACAAGAGCTGCACAAGAGATTTGCAAGAGATTCACAAGAGCTTCACAAAAGATTCACAAGAGCTGCACAAGAGCTTCACAAGAGATTCACAAGAGCTGCACAAAAGATGCACAAGAGATTCAAAAGAGCTGCACAAGAGCTTCACAAGAGCTGCACAAGAGCTTCACAAGAGCTGCACAAGAGCTGCACAAGAGCTTCACAAGAGATTCACAAGAGATTCACAAGAGCTGCACAAGAGCTTCACAAGAGCTGAACAAGAGATTCACAAGAGCTGCAGAAGAGCTTCACAAGAGCTGCACAACAGATTCACAAGAGATTCACAAGAGCTGCACAAGAGCTTCACAAGAGCTGAACAAGAGATTCACAAGAGCTGCACAAGAGCTTCACAAGAGATTCACAAGAGATTCACAAGAGCTGCACAAGAGCTTCACAAGAGCTGAACAAGAGATTCACAAGAGCTGCACAAGAGCTACACAAGAGCTGCACAAGAGATTCACAAGAGATTCACAAGAGCTGCACAAAAGATGCACAAGAGATTCAAAAGAGCTGCACAAGAGCTTCACAAGAGCTGCACAAGAGCTTCACAAGAGCTGCACAAGAGCTGCACAAGAGCTTCACAAGAGATTCACAAGAGATTCACAAGAGCTGCACAAGAGCTTCACAAGAGCTGAACAAGAGATTCACAAGAGCTGCAGAAGAGCTTCACAAGAGCTGCACAACAGATTCACAAGAGATTCACAAGAGCTGCACAAGAGCTTCACAAGAGCTGAACAAGAGATTCACAAGAGCTGCACAAGAGCTTCACAAGAGATTCACAAGAGATTCACAAGAGCTGCACAAGAGCTTCACAAGAGCTGAACAAGAGATTCACAAGAGCTGCACAAGAGCTACACAAGAGCTGCACAAGAGATTCACAAGAGATTCACAAGAGCTGCACAAGAGCTTCACAAGAGCTGCACAAGAGATTCACAAGAGATTCAGAAGAGCTTCACAAGAGTTGCACAAGAGATTCGCAAGAGATTCACAAGAGCTTCACAAGAGATTCACAAGAGCTGCACAAGAGATTCAAAAGAGATTCAAAAGAGCTGCACAAGAGATTCGCAAGAGATTCACAAGAGCTGCAGAAGAGCTTCACAAGAGATTTACAAGAGCTGCACAAGAGCTTCACAAGAGCTGCACAAGAGATTTGCAAGAGATTCACAAGAGCTTCACAAAAGATTCACAAGAGCTGCACAAGAGGTTCACAAGAGATTCATAAGAGATTCACAAGACCTGCACAAGAGCTGCACAAGAGATTCACAAAAGATTCACAAGAGCTGCACAAGAGCTTCACAAGAGATCCACAAGAGATTCACAAGAGCTGCACAAGAGATTCACAAGAGCTGCACAAGAGGTTCACAAGAGATTCACAAGACCTGCACAAGAGATTCACAAAAGATTCACAAGAGCTGCACAAGAGCTGCACAAGAGATTCACAAGAGCTGCAGAAGAGCTTCACAAGAGCTGCACAAGAGATTCACAAGAGATTCACAAGAGCTGCACAAGAGCTTCACAAGAGCTGCACAAGAGCTTCACAAGAGCTGCACAAGAGCTGCACAAGAGCTTCACAAGAGATTCACAAGAGCTGCACAAGAGCTTCACAAGAGCTGCACAAGAGATTCACAAGAGCTGCAGAAGAGCTTCACAAGAGCTGCACAAGAGATTCACAAGAGATTCACAAGAGCTGCACAAGAGCTTCACAAGAGCTGCACAAGAGCTGCACAAGAGCTTCACAAGAGCTTCACAAGAGCTGCAGAAGAGCTTCACAAGAGATTCACAAGAGCTGCACAAGAGCTTCACAAGAACTGCACAAGAGCTGCACAAGAGATTCACAAGAGATTCATAAGAGATTCACAAGAGCTGCACAAGAAATTCCCAAGAGATTCACAAGAGCTGCACATGAGCTGTACAAGAGATTCACAAGAGCTGCACAAGAGCTTCACAAGAGATTCATAAGAGATTCATAAGACCTGCACAAGAGCTGCACAACAGATTCACAAGAGATTCACAAGAGCTTCACAAGAGCTTCACAAGAGCTGCACAAGAGATTCACAAGAGCTGCACAAAAGCTGCACAAGATATTCACAAGAGCTGCACAAGAGCTTCACAAGATCTACACAAGAGCTACACAAGAGATTCACAAGAGCTGCACAAGAGCTGAACAAGATCTACACAAGAGCTACACAAGAGATTCACAAGAGCTGCACAAGAGCTTCACAAGAGCTGCACAAGAGCTTCACAAGAGCTGAACAAGATCTACACAAGAGCTGAACAAGAGCTGCACAAGAGATTCACAAGAGCTGCACAAGAGCTACACAAGAGCTTCACAAGAGCTGCACAAAAGCTGAACAAGAGATTCACAAGAGCTGAACAAGATCTACACAAGAGCTACACAAGAGATTCACAAGAGCTGCACAAAAGCTGAACAAGAGCTGCACAAGAGCTGCACAAGATCTACACAAGAGCTACACAAGAGCTGAACAAGAGCTGCACAAGAGATTCACAAGAGCTGCACAGGAGCTACACAAGAGCTGCACAAGAGCTGCACGAAAGCTGAACAAGAGCTGCACAAAAGCTGCACAAGAACTTCACAAGAGATTCACAAGAAATTCACAAGAGCTGCACAAGAGCTTCACAAGAGCTGAACAAGATCTACACAAGAGCTACACAAGAGCTGAACAAGAGCTGCACAAGAGATTCACAAGAGCTGCACAAGAGCTTCACAAGAGCTGCACAAGAGATTTGCAAGAGATTCACAAGAGCTGCACAAGAGCTTCACAAGAGCTACATAAGAGCTGACCAAGAGCTACACAAGAGATTCACAAGAGCTGCACAAGAGCTTCACAAGAGCTGCACAAAAGCTGAACAAGAGCTGCACAAGAGCTTCACAAGAACTTCACAAGAGATCCACAAGAAATTCACAAGAGGTGCACAAGAGATTCACAAGGGTTGCACAAGAGCTGAAAAAGAGTTGCACAAGAGCTTCACAAGAGGTGCACAAGAGATTCAGAAGAGCTTCACAAGAGCTGCACAAGAGCTACACAAGAGATTCACAAGAGCTGCAGAAGAGCTTCACAAGAGATTCACAAGAGCTGCAAAAGAGCTTCACAAGAGCTGCACAAGAGCTTTACAAGAGCTGCACAAGAACTTCAAAAGATATTCACAAGAGGTGCACAAGAGATTCACAAGAGATTGACAAGAGATTCACAAGAGTTGCACAAGAGCTTCACAAGAGATTAACAAGAGCTACACAAGAGCTTAACAAGAGCTGCACAAGAGCTTCACAAGAGATTCACAAGAGCTACAGCATAAACTACACCAGGAGCTATTTGTGCTTTATTGTGCACCGGATACTATTATAGATAGAGCAGAAAGTTTATACAACCACAACCAGCTTGTTGCATCGTCTCCATTGGAGCGGAGCAGCCGGATTATTCATGTGGACATTTATTAGTGGTTGCTGCCTCATCGATTGTTCTATTTTTGCTGCTCTACAGGTTCTTCCTTAGTTCGGTGCCTTCGGGGACGTGGCATGGCCTGGGTAACCTCACCATATATAGAAGGAATAAAAGACAGACCTGACCCAGGGGGGCAATAAGAGAAGAAAATACATTATACTTACTGTCTATATGGCACAAAAACATCACACACTGGGAATTGGATGAAGTCTGAAGCCGCAGACCGGAGGAGGGAGGCAGCGGCCTTATTACCTGAGATATCCTGCACAAGCTCTCATCTCCCCTATAAGAGACATACGAGCACCCGCCAAGAGAAAATACACATCTCTGACACCTACCAAAGGATCAGATCAGACTATACATATACTATATACAATCTGCTCCTCTATAACCCGTAGATAGGACACTATATACAATCTGCTCCTCTATAACCCGTAGATAGGACACTATATACAATCTGCACCTCTATAACCTGTAGATAGGACACTATATACAATCTGCTCCTCTATAACCTGTAGATAGGACACTATATACAATCTGCTCCTCTATAACCTGTAGATAGGACACTATATACAATCTGCTCCTCTATAACCCGTAGATAGGACACTATATACAATCTGCTCCTCTATAACCTGTAGATAGGACACTATATACAATCTGCTCCTCTATATCCTGTAGATAGGACACTATATACAATCTGCTCCTCTATAACCTGTAGATAGGACACTATATACAATCTGCTCCTCTATAACCTGTAGATAGGACACTATATACAATCTGCTCTATAACCTGTAGATAGGACACTATATACAATCTGCCCCTCTATAACCTGTAGATAGGACACTATATACAATCTGCTCTATAACCTGTAGATAGGACACTATATACAATCTGCTCCTCTATAACCTGTAGCTGGGACACTATATACAATCTGCTATATAACCTGTAGATAGGACACTATATACAATCTGCTCCTCTATAACCTGTAGATAGGACACTATATACAATCTGCTCCTCTATAACCTGTAGATAGGACACTATATACAATCTGCTCTATAACCTGTAGATAGGACACTATATACAATCTGCTCCTCTATAACCTGTAGATAGGACACTATATACAATCTGCTGCTCTATAACTTGTAGATAGGACACTATATACAATCTGCTCTATAACCTGTAGATAGGACACTATATACAATCTGCTCCTCTATAACCTGTAGATAGGACACTATATACAATCTGCTCCTCTATAACCTGTAGATAGGACACTATATACAATCTGCTCCTCTATAACCTGTAGATAGGACACTATATACAATCTGCTCCTCTATAACCTGTAGATAGGACACTATATACAATCTGCTCCTCTATAACCTGTAGATAGGACACTATATACAATCTGCTCCTCTATAACCTGTAGATAGGACACTATATACAATCTGCTCTATAACCTGTAGATAGGACACTATATACAATCTGCTCTATAACCTGTAGATAGGACACTATATACAATCTGCTCCTCTATAACCTGTAGATAGGACACTATATACAATCTGCTCCTCTATAACCTGTAGATAGGACACTATATACAATCTGCTCTATATCCTGTAGATAGGACACTATATACAATCTGCTCCTCTATAACCTGTACATAGGACACTATATACAATCTGCTCTATAACCTATAGATAGGACACTATATACAATCTGCTCTATAACCTGTAGATAGGACACTATATACAATCTGCTCCTCTATAACCTGTAGATAGGACACTATATACAATCTGCTCCTCTATAACCTGTAGATAGGACACTATATACAATCTGCTCCTCTATAACCTGTAGATAGGACACTATATACAATCTGCTCCTCTATAACCTGTAGATAGGACACTATATACAATCGGCTCTATAACCTGTAGATAGGACACTATATACAATCTGCTCATCTATAACCTGTAGATAGGACACTATATACAATCTGCTCCTCTATAACCTGTAGAGAGGACACTATATACAATCTGCTCCTCTATAACCTGTAGATAGGACACTATATACAATCTGCTCTATATCCTGTAGATAGGACACTATATACAATCTGCTCCTCTATAACCTGTAGATAGGACACTATATACAATCTGCTCTATATCCTGTAGATAGGACACTATATACAATCTGCTCCTCTATAACCTGTAGATAGGACACTATATACAATCTGCTCTATATCCTGTAGATAGGACACTATATACAATCTGCTCCTCTATAACCTGTAGATAGGACACTATATACAATCTGCTCCTCTATAACCTGTAGATAGGACACTATATACAATCTGCTCCTCTATAACCTGTAGATAGGACACTATATACAATCTGCTCTATAACCTGTAGATAGGACACTATATACAATCTGCTCTATAACCTGTAGATAGGACACTATATACAATCTGCTCTATAACCTGTAGATAGGACACTATATACAATCTGCTCTATAACCTGTAGATAGGACACTATATACAATCTGCTCCTCTATAACCTGTAGATAGGACACTATATACAATCTGCTCTATAACCTATAGATAGGACACTATATACAATCTGCTCCTCTATAACCTGTAGATAGGACACTATATACAATCTGCTCCTCTATAACCTCTAGATAGGACACTATATACAATCCGCTCTATAACCTGTAGATAGGACACTATATACAATCTGCCCCTCTATAACCTGTAGATAGGACACTATATACAATCCGCTCTATAACCTGTAGATAGGACACTATATACAATCTGCTCCTCTATAACCTGTAGATAGGACACTATAAACAATCTGCTCTCTATAACCTGTAGATGGGACACTATATACAATCTGCTCCTCTATAACCTGTAGATAGGACACTATATACAATCTGCTCTATAACCTGTAGATGGGACACTATATACAATCTGCTCCTCTATAACCTGTAGATAGGACACTATATACCATCTGCTCCTCTATAACCTGTAGATAGGACACTATATACAATCTGCTCCTCTATAACCTCTAGATAGGACACTATATACAATCCGCTCTATAACCTGTAGATAGGACACTATATACAATCTGCCCCTCTATAACCTGTAGATAGGACACTATATACAATCTGCCCCTCTATAACCTGTAGATAGGACACTATATACAATCTGCTCCTCTGTAACCTGTAGATAGGACACTATAAACAATCTGCTCTATAACCTGTAGATAGGACACTATATACAATCTGCTCTATAACCTGTAGATAGGACACTATATACAATCTGCTCCTCTATAACCTGTAGATAGGACACTATATACAATCTGCTCTATAACCTGTAGATAGGACACTATATACAATCTGCTCTATAACCTGTAGATAGGACACTATATACAATCTGCTCCTCTATAACCTGTAGATAGGACACTATATACAATCTGCCCCTCTATATCCTGTAGATAGGACACTATATACAATCTGCTCCTGTATAACCTGTAGATAGGACACTATATACAATCTGCTCCTCTATAACCTGTAGATAGGACACTATATACAATCTGCTCCTCTATAACCTGTAGATAGGACACTATATACAATCTGCTCCTCTATAACCTGTAGATAGGACACTATATACAATCTGCTCCTCTATAACCTGTAGATAGGACACTATATACAATCTGCTCCTCTATAACCTGTAGATAGGACACTATATACAATCTGCTCCTCTATAACCTGTAGATAGGACACTATGTACAATCTGCTCTATAACCTGTAGATAGGACACTATATACAATCTGCTCTCTATAGCCTGTAGATAGGACACTATATACAATCTGCTCCTCTATAACCTGTAGATAGGACACTATATACAATCTGCTCCTCTATAACCTGTAGATAGGACACTATATACAATCTGCTCCTCTATAACCTGTAGATAGGACACTATATACAATCTGCTCCTCTATAACCTGTAGATAGGACACTATATACAATCTGCTCCTCTATAACCTGTAGATAGGACACTATGTACAATCTGCTCTATAACCTGTAGATAGGACACTATATACAATCTGCTCTCTATAGCCTGTAGATAGGACACTATATACAATCTGCTCCTCTATAACCTGTAGATAGGACACTATATACAATCTGCTCCTCTATAACCTGTAGATAGGACACTATATACAATCTGCTCTATAACCTGTAGATAGGACACTATATACAATCTGCTCCTCTATAGCCTGTAGATAGGACACTATACACAATCTGCTCTATAACCTGTAGATAGGACACTATATACAATCTGCTCCTCTATAACCTGTAGATAGGACACTATATACAATCTGCTCTATAACCTGTAGATAGGACACTATATACAATCTCCTCTATAACCTGTAGATAGGACACTATATACAATCTGCTCTCTATAGCCTGTAGATAGGACACTATATACAATCTGCTCTCTATAGCCTGTAGATAGGACACTATATACAATCTGCTCCTCTATAACCTGTAGATAGGACACTATATACAATCTGCTCCTCTATAACCTGTAGATAGGACACTATATACAATCTGCTCCTCTATAACCTGTAGATAGGACACTATATACAATCTGCCCCTCTATAACCTGTAGATAGGACACTATATACAATCTGCTCTATAACTTGTAGATAGGACACTATATACAATCTGCTCCTCTATAACCTGTAGATAGGTCACTATATACAATCTGCTCTATAACCTGTAGATAGGACACTATATACAATCTGCTCCTCTATAACCTGTAGATAGGACACTATATACAATCTGCTCCTCTATAACCTGTAGATAGGACACTATATACAATCTGCTCTCTATAGCCTGTAGATAGGACACTATATACAATCTGCTCCTCTATAACCTGTAGATAGGACACTATATACAATCTGCTCCTCTATAACCTGTAGATAGGACACTATATACAATCTGCCCCTCTATAACCTGTAGATAGGACACTATATACAATCTGCCCCTCTATAACCTGTAGATAGGACACTATATACAATCTGCCCCTCTATAACCTGTAGATAGGACACTATATACAATCTGCTCTCTATAGCCTGTAGATAGGACACTATATACAATCTGCTCCTCTATATCCTGTAGATAGGACACTATATACAATCTGCTCTATAACCTGTAGATAGGACACTATATACAATCTGCTCCTCTATAACCTGTAGATAGGACACTATATACAATCTGCTCCTCTATAACCTGTAGATAGGACACTATATACAATCTGCTCCTCTATAACCTGTAGATAGGACACTATATACAATCTGCTCCTCTATAACCTGTAGATAGGACACTATATACAATCTGCTCCTCTATAACCTGTAGATAGGACACTATATACAATCTACTCCTCCATAACCTGTAGATAGGACACTATATACAATCTGCTCCTCTATAACCTGTAGATAGGACACTATATACAATCTGCTCTATAACCTGTAGATATGACACTATATACAATCTGCCCCTCTATAACCTGTAGATAGGACACTATATACAAACTGCTCTCTATAGCCTGTAGATAGGACACTATATACAATCTGCTCTATAACCTGTAGATAGGACACTATATACAATCTGCTCCTCTATAACCTGTAGATAGGACACTATATACAATCTGCTCCTCTATAACCTGTAGATAGGACACTATATACAATCTGCACCTGTATAACCTGTAGATAGGACACTATATACAATCTCCTCTATAACCTGTAGATAGGACACTATATACAATCTGCTCCTCTATAACCTGTAGATAGGACACTATATACAATCTGCTCTATACCCTGTAGATAGGACACTATATACAATCTGCTCCTCTATAACCTGTAGATAGGACACTATATACAATCTGCTCCTCTATAACCTGTAGATAGGACACTATATACAATCTGCCCCTCTATAACCTGTAGATAGGACACTATATACAATCTGCTCTATAACCTGTAGATAGGACACTATATACAATCTGCTCTATAACCTGTAGATAGGACACTATATACAATCTGCTCCTCTATAACCTGTAGATAGGACACTATATACAATCTCCTCTATAACCTGTAGATAGGACACTATATACAATCTGCTCCTCTATAACCTGTAGATAAAACACTATATACAATCTCCTCTATAACCTGTAGATAGGACACTATATACAATCTGCTCTATAACCTGTAGATAGGACACTATATACAATCTGCTGCTCTATAACCTGTAGATAGGACACTATATACAATCTGCTCCTCTATAACCTGTAGATAGGACACTATATACAATCTGCTCCTCTATAACCTGTAGATAGGACACTATATACAGTCTGCTCCACTATAACCTGTAGATAGGACACTATATACAATCTGCTCCTCTATAACCTGTAGATAGGATACTATATACAATCTGCTCTATACCCTGTAGATAGGACACTATATACAATCTGCCCCTCTATAACCTGTAGATAGGACACTATATACAATCTGCTCCTCTATAACCTGTAGATAGGACACTATATACAATCTGCTGTATAACCTGTAGATAGGACACTATATACAATCTGCTCCTCTATAACCTGTAGATAGGACACTATATACAGTCTGCTCCTCTATAACCTGTAGATAGGACACTATATACAATCTGCTCCTCTATAACCTGTAGATAGGATACTATATACAATCTGCTCTATACCCTGTAGATAGGACACTATATACAATCTGCCCCTCTATAACCTGTAGATAGGACACTATATACAATCTGCTCCTCTATAACCTGTAGATAGGACACTATATACAATCTGCTCCTCTATAACCTGTAGATAGGACACTATATACAATCTGCTCTATAACCTGTAGATAGGACACTATATACAATCTGCTCTATATCCTGTAGATAGGACACTATATACAATCTGCTCCTCTATAACCTGTAGATAGGACACTATATACAATCTGCTCCTCTATAACCTGTAGATAGGACACTATATACAATCTGCTCCTCTATAACCTGTCGATAGGACACTATATACAATCTGCTCCTGTATAACCTGTAGATAGGACACTATATACAATCTGCTCCTCTATATCCTGTAGATAGGACACTATATACAATCTGCTCTATAACCTGTAGATAGGACACTATATACAATCTGCTCCTCTATAACCTGTAGATAGGACACTATATACAATCTGCTCCTCTATAACCTGTAGATAGGACACTATATACAATCTGCTCCTCTATAACCTGTAGATAGGACACTATATACAATCTGCTCCTCTATAACCTGTAGATAGGGCACTATATACAATCTGCTCCCGTATAACCTGTAGATAGGACACTATATACAATCTGCTCCTCTATAACCTGTAGATAGGGCACTATATACAATCTGCTCCCGTATAACCTGTAGATAGGACACTATATACAATCTGCTCCTCTATAACCTGTAGATAGGACACTATATTCAATCTGCTCTATAACCTGTAGATAGGACACTATATACAATCTGCTGCTCTATAACCAGTAGATAGGACACTATATACAATCTGCTCCTCTATAACCTGTAGATAGGACACTATATACAATCTGCTCCTCTATAACCTGTAGATAGGACACTATATACAATCTGCTCCTCTATAGCCTGTAGATAGGACACTATATACAATCTGCTCTATAACCTGTAGATAGGACACTATATACAATCTGCTCCTCTATAACCTGTAGATAGGACACTATATACAATCTGCTCCTCTATAACCTGTAGATAGGACACTATATACAATCTGCTCCTCTATAACCTGTAGATAGGACACTATATACAATCTGCTCTATATCCTGTAGATAGGACACTATATACAATCTGCTCCTCTATAACCTGTAGATAGGATACTATATACAATCTGCTCTATATCCTGTAGATAGGACACTATATACAATCTGCTCCTCTATAACCTGTAGATAGGACACTATATACAATCTGCTCTATAACCTGTAGATAGGACACTATATACAATCTGCTCCTCTATAATCTGTAGATAGGACACTATATACAATCTGCTCCTCTATAACCTGTAGATAGGACACTATATACAATCTGCTATATAACCTGTAGATAGGACACTATATACAATCTGCTCCTCTATAACCTGTAGATAGGACACTATATACAATCTGCTCCTCTATAACCTGTAGATAGGACACTATATACAATCTGCCCCTCTATAACCTGTAGGTAGGACACTATATACAATCTGCTCCTCTATAACCTGTAGATAGGGCACTATATACAATCTGCTCCTCTATAACCTGTCGATAGGACACTATATACAATCTGCTCCTGTATAACCTGTAGATAGGACACTATATACAATCTGCTCCTCTATAACCTGTAGATAGGACACTATATACAATCTGCTCCTCTATAGCCTGTAGATAGGACACTATATACAATCTGCTCTATATCCTGTAGATAGGACACTATATACAATCTGCTCCTCTATAACCTGTAGATAGGTCACTATATACAATCTGCTCCTCTATAACCTGTAGATAGGACACTATATACAATCTGCTCCTCTATAACCTGTAGATAGGACACTATATACAATCTGCTCCTCTATATCCTGTAGATAGGACACTATATACAATCTGCTCTATAACCTGTAGATAGGACACTATATACAATCTGCTGTATAACCTGTAGATAGGACACTATATACAATCTGCTCCTCTATAACCTGTAGATAGGACACTATATACAATCTGCTCCTCTATAACCTGTAGATAGGACACTATATACAATCTGCTCCTCTATAACCTGTAGATAGGACACTATATACAATCTGCTCCTCTATAACCTGTAGATAGGACACTATATACAATCTGCTCCTCTATAACCTGTAGATAGGACACTATATACAATCTGCTCTATAACCTGTAGATAGGACACTATATACAATCTGCTCTATAACCTGTAGGTAGGACACTATATACAATCTGCTCCTCTATAACCTGTAGATAGGACACTATATACAATCTGCTCCTCTATAACCTGTAGATAGGACACTATATACAATCTGCTCTATAACCTGTAGATAGGACACTATATACAATCTGCTGCTCTATAACCAGTAGATAGGACACTATATACAATCTGCTCCTCTGTAACCTGTAGATAGGACACTATAAACAATCTGCTCTATAACCTGTAGATAGGACACTATATACAATCTGCTCTATAACCTGTAGATAGGACACTATATACAATCTGCTCCTCTATAACCTGTAGATAGGACACTATATACAATCTGCTCTATAACCTGTAGATAGGACACTATATACAATCTGCTCTATAACCTGTAGATAGGACACTATATACAATCTGCTCCTCTATAACCTGTAGATAGGACACTATATACAATCTGCCCCTCTATATCCTGTAGATAGGACACTATATACAATCTGCTCCTGTATAACCTGTAGATAGGACACTATATACAATCTGCTCCTCTATAACCTGTAGATAGGACACTATATACAATCTGCTCCTCTATAACCTGTAGATAGGACACTATATACAATCTGCTCCTCTATAACCTGTAGATAGGACACTATATACAATCTGCTCCTCTATAACCTGTAGATAGGACACTATGTACAATCTGCTCTATAACCTGTAGATAGGACACTATATACAATCTGCTCTATAACCTGTAGATAGGACACTATATACAATCTGCTCCTCTATAACCTGTAGATAGGACACTATATACAATCTGCTCCTCTATAACCTGTAGATAGGACACTATATACAATCTGCTCCTCTATAACCTGTAGATAGGACACTATATACAATCTGCTCTATAACCTTTAGATAGGACACTATATACAATCTGCTCTCTATAGCCTGTAGATAGGACACTATATACAATCTGCTCTCTATAGCCTGTAGATAGGACACTATATACAATCTGCTCCTCTATAACCTGTAGATAGGACACTATATACAATCTGCTCCTCTATAGCCTGTAGATAGGACACTATACACAATCTGCTCTATAACCTGTAGATAGGACACTATATACAATCTGCTCCTCTATAACCTGTAGATAGGACACTATATACAATCTGCTCTATAACCTGTAGATAGGACACTATATACAATCTCCTCTATAACCTGTAGATAGGACACTATATACAATCTGCTCTCTATAGCCTGTAGATAGGACACTATATACAATCTGCTCTCTATAGCCTGTAGATAGGACACTATATACAATCTGCTCCTCTATAACCTGTAGATAGGACACTATATACAATCTGCTCCTCTATAACCTGTAGATAGGACACTATATACAATCTGCTCCTCTATAACCTGTAGATAGGACACTATATACAATCTGCCCCTCTATAACCTGTAGATAGGACACTATATACAATCTGCTCTATAACCTGTAGATAGGACACTATATACAATCTGCTCCTCTATAACCTGTAGATAGGTCACTATATACAATCTGCTCTATAACCTGTAGATAGGACACTATATACAATCTGCTCCTCTATAACCTGTAGATAGGACACTATATACAATCTGCTCTCTATAGCCTGTAGATAGGACACTATATACAATCTGCTCCTCTATAACCTGTAGATAGGACACTATATACAATCTGCTCCTCTATAACCTGTAGATAGGACACTATATACAATCTGCCCCTCTATAACCTGTAGATAGAACACTATATACAATCTGCTCCCCTATAACCTGTAGATAGGACACTATATACAATCTGCTCCTCTATAACCTGTAGATAGGACACTATATACAATCTGCTCTATAACCTGTAGATAGGACACTATATACAATCTGCCCCTCTATAACCTGTAGATAGGACACTATATACAATCTGCTCTATAACCTGTAGATAGGACACTATATACAATCTGCTCCTCTATAACCTGTAGCTGGGACACTATATACAATCTGCTATATAACCTGTAGATAGGACACTATATACAATCTGCTCCTCTATAACCTGTAGATAGGACACTATATACAATCTGCTCCTCTATAACCTGTAGATAGGACACTATATACAATCTGCTCTATAACCTGTAGATAGGACACTATATACAATCTGCTCCTCTATAACCTGTAGATAGGACACTATATACAATCTGCTGCTCTATAACTTGTAGATAGGACACTATATACAATCTGCTCTATAACCTGTAGATAGGACACTATATACAATCTGCTCCTCTATAACCTGTAGATAGGACACTATATACAATCTGCTCCTCTATAACCTGTAGATAGGACACTATATACAATCTGCTCCTCTATAACCTGTAGATAGGACACTATATACAATCTGCTCCTCTATAACCTGTAGATAGGACACTATATACAATCTGCTCCTCTATAACCTGTAGATAGGACACTATATACAATCTGCTCTATATCCTGTAGATAGGACACTATATACAATCTGCTCCTCTATAACCTGTACATAGGACACTATATACAATCTGCTCTATAACCTATAGATAGGACACTATATACAATCTGCTCTATAACCTGTAGATAGGACACTATATACAATCTGCTCCTCTATAACCTGTAGATAGGACACTATATACAATCTGCTCCTCTATAACCTGTAGATAGGGCACTATATACAATCTGCTCCTCTATAACCTGTAGATAGGACACTATATACAATCTGCTCCTCTATAACCTGTAGATAGGACACTATATACAATCGGCTCTATAACCTGTAGATAGGACACTATATACAATCTGCTCCTCTATAACCTGTAGATAGGACACTATATACAATCTGCTCCTCTATAACCTGTAGAGAGGACACTATATACAATCTGCTCCTCTATAACCTGTAGATAGGACACTATATACAATCTGCTCTATATCCTGTAGATAGGACACTATATACAATCTGCTCCTCTATAACCTGTAGATAGGACACTATATACAATCTGCTCCTCTATAACCTGTAGATAGGACACTATATACAATCTGCTCTATATCCTGTAGATAGGACACTATATACAATCTGCTCCTCTATAACCTGTAGATAGGACACTATATACAATCTGCTCCTCTATAACCTGTAGATAGGACACTATATACAATCTGCTCTATAACCTGTAGATAGGACACTATATACAATCTGCTCTATAACCTGTAGATAGGACACTATATACAATCTGCTCTATAACCTGTAGATAGGACACTATATACAATCTGCTCCTCTATAACCTGTAGATAGGACACTATATACAATCTGCTCTATAACCTATAGATAGGACACTATATACAATCTGCTCCTCTATAACCTGTAGATAGGACACTATATACAATCTGCTCCTCTATAACCTCTAGATAGGACACTATATACAATCCGCTCTATAACCTGTAGATAGGACACTATATACAATCTGCCCCTCTATAACCTGTAGATAGGACACTATATACAATCTGCTCCTCTATAACCTGTAGATAGGACACTATATACAATCTGCTCCTCTATAACCTGTAGATAGGACACTATATACAATCTGCTCCTCTATAACCTCTAGATAGGACACTATATACAATCCGCTCTATAACCTGTAGATAGGACACTATATACAATCTGCCCCTCTATAACCTGTAGATAGGACACTATATACAATCTGCCCCTCTATAACCTGTAGATAGGACACTATATACAATCTGCTCCTCTGTAACCTGTAGATAGGACACTATAAACAATCTGCTCTATAACCTGTAGATAGGACACTATATACAATCTGCTCTATAACCTGTAGATAGGACACTATATACAATCTGCTCCTCTATAACCTGTAGATAGGACACTATATACAATCTGCTCTATAACCTGTAGATAGGACACTATATACAATCTGCTCTATAACCTGTAGATAGGACACTATATACAATCTGCTCCTCTATAACCTGTAGATAGGACACTATATACAATCTGCCCCTCTATATCCTGTAGATAGGACACTATATACAATCTGCTCCTGTATAACCTGTAGATAGGACACTATATACAATCTGCTCCTCTATAACCTGTAGATAGGACACTATATACAATCTGCTCCTCTATAACCTGTAGATAGGACACTATATACAATCTGCTCCTCTATAACCTGTAGATAGGACACTATATACAATCTGCTCCTCTATAACCTGTAGATAGGACACTATGTACAATCTGCTCTATAACCTGTAGATAGGACACTATATACAATCTGCTCTATAACCTGTAGATAGGACACTATATACAATCTGCTCCTCTATAACCTGTAGATAGGACACTATATACAATCTGCTCCTCTATAACCTGTAGATAGGACACTATATACAATCTGCTCTATAACCTTTAGATAGGACACTATATACAATCTGCTCTCTATAGCCTGTAGATAGGACACTATATACAATCTGCTCTCTATAGCCTGTAGATAGGACACTATATACAATCTGCTCCTCTATAACCTGTAGATAGGACACTATATACAATCTGCTCCTCTATAACCTGTAGATAGGACACTATATACAATCTGCTCTATAACCTGTAGATAGGACACTATATACAATCTGCTCCTCTATAGCCTGTAGATAGGACACTATACACAATCTGCTCTATAACCTGTAGATAGGACACTATATACAATCTGCTCCTCTATAACCTGTAGATAGGACACTATATACAATCTGCTCTATAACCTGTAGATAGGACACTATATACAATCTCCTCTATAACCTGTAGATAGGACACTATATACAATCTGCTCTCTATAGCCTGTAGATAGGACACTATATACAATCTGCTCTCTATAGCCTGTAGATAGGACACTATATACAATCTGCTCCTCTATAACCTGTAGATAGGACACTATATACAATCTGCTCCTCTATAACCTGTAGATAGGTCACTATATACAATCTGCTCTATAACCTGTAGATAGGACACTATATACAATCTGCTCCTCTATAACCTGTAGATAGGACACTATATACAATCTGCTCTCTATAGCCTGTAGATAGGACACTATATACAATCTGCTCCTCTATAACCTGTAGATAGGACACTATATACAATCTGCTCCTCTATAACCTGTAGATAGGACACTATATACAATCTGCCCCTCTATAACCTGTAGATAGGACACTATATACAATCTGCCCCTCTATAACCTGTAGATAGGACACTATATACAATCTGCCCCTCTATAACCTGTAGATAGGACACTATATACAATCTGCTCTCTATAGCCTGTAGATAGGACACTATATACAATCTGCTCCTCTATATCCTGTAGATAGGACACTATATACAATCTGCTCTATAACCTGTAGATAGGACACTATATACAATCTGCTCTATAACCTGTGGATAGGACACTATATACAATCTGCTCCTCTATAACCTGTAGATAGGACACTATATACAATCTGCTCCTCTATAACCTGTAGATAGGACACTATATACAATCTGCTCCTCTATAACCTGTAGATAGGACACTATATACAATCTGCTCCTCTATAACCTGTAGATAGGACACTATATACAATCTGCTCCTCTATAACCTGTAGATAGGACACTATATACAATCTGCCCCTCTATAACCTGTAGATAGGACACTATATACAATCTGCTCCTCTATAACCTGTAGATAGGACACTATATACAATCTGCCCCTCTATAACCTGTAGATAGGACACTATATACAATCTGCTCCTCTATAACCTGTAGATAGGTCACTATATACAATCTGCTCCTCTATAACCTGTAGATAGGACACTATATACAATCTGCCCCTCTATAACCTGTAGATAGGACACTATATACAATCTGCTCCTCTATAACCTGTAGATAGGACACTATATACAATCTGCTCCTCTATAACCTGTAGATAGGACACTATATACAATCTGCTCCTCTATAACCTGTAGATAGGACACTATATACAATCTGCTCCTCTATAACCTGTAGATAGGACACTATATACAATCTGCTCCTCTATAACCTGTAGATAGGACACTATATACAATCTACTCCTCCATAACCTGTAGATAGGACACTATATACAATCTGCTCCTCTATAACCTGTAGATAGGACACTATATACAATCTGCTCTATAACCTGTAGATATGACACTATATACAATCTGCCCCTCTATAACCTGTAGATAGGACACTATATACAAACTGCTCTCTATAGCCTGTAGATAGGACACTATATACAATCTGCTCTATAACCTGTAGATAGGACACTATATACAATCTGCTCCTCTATAACCTGTAGATAGGACACTATATACAATCTGCTCCTCTATAACCTGTAGATAGGACACTATATACAATCTGCACCTGTATAACCTGTAGATAGGACACTATATACAATCTCCTCTATAACCTGTAGATAGGACACTATATACAATCTGCTCCTCTATAACCTGTAGATAGGACACTATATACAATCTGCTCTATACCCTGTAGATAGGACACTATATACAATCTGCTCCTCTATAACCTGTAGATAGGACACTATATACAATCTGCCCCTCTATAACCTGTAGATAGGACACTATATACAATCTGCTCTATAACCTGTAGATAGGACACTATATACAATCTGCTCTATAACCTGTAGATAGGACACTATATACAATCTGCTCCTCTATAACCTGTAGATAGGACACTATATACAATCTCCTCTATAACCTGTAGATAGGACACTATATACAATCTGCTCCTCTATAACCTGTAGATAAAACACTATATACAATCTCCTCTATAACCTGTAGATAGGACACTATATACAATCTGCTCTATAACCTGTAGATAGGACACTATATACAATCTGCTGCTCTATAACCTGTAGATAGGACACTATATACAATCTGCTCCTCTATAACCTGTAGATAGGACACTATATACAATCTGCTCCTCTATAACCTGTAGATAGGACACTATATACAGTCTGCTCCACTATAACCTGTAGATAGGACACTATATACAATCTGCTCCTCTATAACCTGTAGATAGGATACTATATACAATCTGCTCTATACCCTGTAGATAGGACACTATATACAATCTGCCCCTCTATAACCTGTAGATAGGACACTATATACAATCTGCTCCTCTATAACCTGTAGATAGGACACTATATACAATCTGCTGTATAACCTGTAGATAGGACACTATATACAATCTGCTCCTCTATAACCTGTAGATAGGACACTATATACAATCTGCTCCTCTATAACCTGTAGATAGGACACTATATACAGTCTGCTCCTCTATAACCTGTAGATAGGACACTATATACAATCTGCTCCTCTATAACCTGTAGATAGGATACTATATACAATCTGCTCTATACCCTGTAGATAGGACACTATATACAATCTGCCCCTCTATAACCTGTAGATAGGACACTATATACAATCTGCTCCTCTATAACCTGTAGATAGGACACTATATACAATCTGCTCCTCTATAACCTGTAGATAGGACACTATATACAATCTGCTCTATATCCTGTAGATAGGACACTATATACAATCTGCTCTATATCCTGTAGATAGGACACTATATACAATCTGCTCCTCTATAACCTGTAGATAGGACACTATATACAATCTGCTCCTCTATAACCTGTAGATAGGACACTATATACAATCTGCTCCTCTATAACCTGTCGATAGGACACTATATACAATCTGCTCCTGTATAACCTGTAGATAGGACACTATATACAATCTGCTCCTCTATATCCTGTAGATAGGACACTATATACAATCTGCTCTATAACCTGTAGATAGGACACTATATACAATCTGCTCCTCTATAACCTGTAGATAGGACACTATATACAATCTGCTCCTCTATAACCTGTAGATAGGACACTATATACAATCTGCTCCTCTATAACCTGTAGATAGGACACTATATACAATCTGCTCCTCTATAACCTGTAGATAGGACACTATATACAATCTGCTCCCGTATAACCTGTAGATAGGACACTATATACAATCTGCTCCTCTATAACCTGTAGATAGGGCACTATATACAATCTGCTCCCGTATAACCTGTAGATAGGACACTATATACAATCTGCTCCTCTATAACCTGTAGATAGGACACTATATTCAATCTGCTCTATAACCTGTAGATAGGACACTATATACAATCTGCTGCTCTATAACCAGTAGATAGGACACTATATACAATCTGCTCCTCTATAACCTGTAGATAGGACACTATATACAATCTGCTCCTCTATAACCTGTAGATAGGACACTATATACAATCTGCTCCTCTATAACCTGTAGATAGGACACTATATACAATCTGCTCCTCTATAACCTGTAGATAGGACACTATATACAATCTGCTCCTCTATAGCCTGTAGATAGGACACTATATACAATCTGCTCTATAACCTGTAGATAGGACACTATATACAATCTGCTCCTCTATAACCTGTAGATAGGACACTATATACAATCTGCTCTATATCCTGTAGATAGGACACTATATACAATCTGCTCCTCTATAACCTGTAGATAGGACACTATATACAATCTGCTCTATAACCTGTAGATAGGACACTATATACAATCTGCTCCTCTATAATCCTGTAGATAGGACACTATATACAATCTGCTCCTCTATAACCTGTAGATAGGACACTATATACAATCTGCTATATAACCTGTAGATAGGACACTATATACAATCTGCTCCTCTATAACCTGTAGATAGGACACTATATACAATCTGCTCCTCTATAACCTGTAGATAGGACACTATATTCAATCTGCTCTATAACCTGTAGATAGGACACTATATACAATCTGCTGCCTCTATAACCAGTAGATAGGACACTATATACAATCTGCTCCTCTATAACCTGTAGATAGGACACTATATACAATCTGCTCCTCTATAACCTGTAGATAGGACACTATATACAATCTGCTCCTCTATAACCTGTAGATAGGACACTATATACAATCTGCTCCTCTATAACCTGTAGATAGGACACTATATACAATCTGCTCCTCTATAGCCTGTAGATAGGACACTATATACAATCTGCTCTATAACCTGTAGATAGGACACTATATACAATCTGCTCCTCTATAACCTGTAGATAGGACACTATATACAATCTGCTCTATATCCTGTAGATAGGACACTATATACAATCTGCTCCTCTATAACCTGTAGATAGGACACTATATACAATCTGCTCTATAACCTGTAGATAGGACACTATATACAATCTGCTCCTCTATAATCTGTAGATAGGACACTATATACAATCTGCTCCTCTATAACCTGTAGATAGGACACTATATACAATCTGCTATATAACCTGTAGATAGGACACTATATACAATCTGCTCCTCTATAACCTGTAGATAGGACACTATATACAATCTGCCCCTCTATAACCTGTAGATAGGACACTATATACAATCTGCTCCTCTATAACCTGTAGATAGGGCACTATATACAATCTGCTCCTCTATAACCTGTAGATAGGACACTATATACAATCTGCTCCTGTATAACCTGTAGATAGGACACTATATACAATCTGCTCCTCTATAACCTGTAGATAGGACACTATATACAATCTGCTCCTCTATAGCCTGTAGATAGGACACTATATACAATCTGCTCTATATCCTGTAGATAGGACACTATATACAATCTGCTCCTCTATAACCTGTAGATAGGTCACTATATACAATCTGCTCCTCTATAACCTGTAGATAGGACACTATATACAATCTGCTCCTCTATAACCTGTAGATAGGACACTATATACAATCTGCTCCTCTATATCCTGTAGATAGGACACTATATACAATCTGCTCTATAACCTGTAGATAGGACACTATATACAATCTGCTCGTATAACCTGTAGATAGGACACTATATACAATCTGCTCCTCTATAACCTGTAGATAGGACACTATATACAATCTGCTCCTCTATAACCTGTAGATAGGACACTATATACAATCTGCTCCTCTATAACCTGTAGATAGGACACTATATACAATCTGCTCCTCTATAACCTGTAGATAGGACACTATATACAATCTGCTCCTCTATAACCTGTAGATAGGACACTATATACAATCTGCTCTATAACCTGTAGATAGGACACTATATACAATCTGCTCTATAACCTGTAGGTAGGACACTATATACAATCTGCTCCTCTATAACCTGTAGATAGGACACTATATACAATCTGCTCCTCTATAACCTGTAGATAGGACACTATATACAATCTGCTCTATAACCTGTAGATAGGACACTATATACAATCTGCTGCTCTATAACCAGTAGATAGGACACTATATACAATCTGCTCCTCTGTAACCTGTAGATAGGACACTATAAACAATCTGCTCTATAACCTGTAGATAGGACACTATATACAATCTGCTCTATAACCTGTAGATAGGACACTATATACAATCTGCTCCTCTATAACCTGTAGATAGGACACTATATACAATCTGCTCTATAACCTGTAGATAGGACACTATATACAATCTGCTCTATAACCTGTAGATAGGACACTATATACAATCTGCTCCTCTATAACCTGTAGATAGGACACTATATACAATCTGCCCCTCTATATCCTGTAGATAGGACACTATATACAATCTGCTCCTGTATAACCTGTAGATAGGACACTATATACAATCTGCTCCTCTATAACCTGTAGATAGGACACTATATACAATCTGCTCCTCTATAACCTGTAGATAGGACACTATATACAATCTGCTCCTCTATAACCTGTAGATAGGACACTATATACAATCTGCTCCTCTATAACCTGTAGATAGGACACTATATACAATCTGCCTCTATAACCTGTAGATAGGACACTATATACAATCTGCTCTCTATAGCCTGTAGATAGGACACTATATACAATCTGCTCCTCTATAACCTGTAGATAGGACACTATATACAATCTGCTCTATAACCTTTAGATAGGACACTATATACAATCTGCTCCTCTATAGCCTGTAGATAGGACACTATATACAATCTGCTCCTCTATAGCCTGTAGATAGGACACTATATACAATCTGCTCCTCTATAACCTGTAGATAGGACACTATATACAATCTGCTCCTCTATAGCCTGTAGATAGGACACTATATACAATCTGCTCCTATAACCTGTAGATAGGACACTATATACAATCTGCTCCTCTATAACCTGTAGATAGGACACTATATACAATCTGCTCTATAACCTGTAGATAGGACACTATATACAATCTCCTCTATAACCTGTAGATAGGACACTATATACAATCTGCTCTCTATAGCCTGTAGATAGGACACTATATACAATCTGCTCCTCTATAGCCTGTAGATAGGACACTATATACAATCTGCTCCTCTATAACCTGTAGATAGGACACTATATACAATCTGCTCCTCTATAACCTGTAGATAGGACACTATATACAATCTGCTCCTCTATAACCTGTAGATAGGACACTATATACAATCTGCCCCTCTATAACCTGTAGATAGGACACTATATACAATA